>NW_026735522.1:0-121313 GCF_949786415.1 Peromyscus eremicus | reverse complement strand
TGATGGCATAATGGAGAACTGTGATATCACAATGGAGCACTATGATATCACAATGGAGTTTTGTGCTGTCACAATGGAACACTGTGATGGCATAATGGAGAACTGATGTCACAATGGAGTACTGTGATGTCACAATGGAGCACTGTGATGGCATAATGGAGAACTGATGTCACAATGGAGCACTGTGATGTCACAATGGAGCACTGTGATGGCATAATGGAGAGGTATGATGTCACAATGGAGCACTGTAATGGCATAATGGAGTGCTATGATGTCACAATGGAGCACTATGATGTCACATTGAAGTACTGTGATGTCACAATTGAGCACTCTGATGTCACAATGAAGCACTATGATGTCACATTTTAGCACTGTGATATCACATTGGAGAACTGTGATGTCACAATGGAGAACTGTGATGTCACAATGGAGCACTTTGATGGCATAATGGAGAACTGATGTCACAATGGAGCACTGTGATGTCACAATGGAGCACGGTGATGGCATAATGGAGAACTGTGATATCACAATGGAGCACTATGATATAACAATGGAGTGTTGTGATGTCACAATGGAGCACTGTGATGGCATAATGGAGAACTGATATCACAATGGAGCACTATGATGTCACAATGGGGCACGGTGATGGCATAATGGAGAACTGTGATATCACAATGGAACACTATGATATCACAATGGAATGTTGTGATGTCACAATGGAGCACTGTGATGTCACAATGGCGCACTGTGATGTCACAATGGAGCACTGTCATGGCATAATGGAGAACTGATGTCAGAATGGAGCACTGTGATGGCATAATGGAGAACTGATGTCACAATGGAGCCCTGTGATGTCACAATGGAGAACTGTGATGCCAAAATGGAGAACTGATTTCACAATGAAGCACTATGATGTCACATTGGAGCACTGTGTTATCACATTGGAGAACTGTGATGTCACAATGGAGAACTGTGATGTCACAATGGAGAACTGTGATGGCATAATCGAGTGCTGTGATGTCACAATGGAGCACTGTGATGTCACAATTGAGAACTGTGATGTCACAATGGAGCACTATGATGTCACAATGGAGCACTGTGATGGCATAATGGAGAACTGATGTCACAATGAAGCACTATGATGTCACAATGGAGCACTGTGATGTCACAATGAAGCACTATGATGTCACATTGGAGGACTGTCATATCACATTGGAGAACTGTGATGTCACAATGGAGCCCTGTGATGTCACAATGGAGCACTGTGATGGCATAATGGAGAACTGTGATGTCACAATGGAGCACTGTAATGGCATAATGGAGTGCGGCGATGTCACAATGGAGCACTGTGATGTCACATTGAAGTACTTTGATGTCACAATGGAGCATTATGATGTCACAATGAAGCATTATGATGTCACATTGGAGCACTGTGATGTCACATTGGAGAACTCTGATGTCACAATGGAGCACTGTGATGTCACAATGGAGCACTGTGATATCACATTGGAGAACTGTGATGTCACAATGAAGCACTATGATGTTACAATGGTTCAATGTGATGTCACATTGGAGAACTGTGACATCACATTGGAGAACTGTGATGCCACAATTGAGCACTGTGATGTCACAATGGAGCACTGTGGTGGCATAATGGAGAACTGATGTCACAATGAAGCACTATGATGTCACATTGGAGAACTGTGATGTCACAATGGAGCACTGTGATGGCATAATGGAGAACTGTGATGTCACAATGGAGCACTGTGATGGCATAATGGAGAACTGTGATGTCACAATGGAGCACTGTGATGTCACAATGGAGCACTGTGATGTCACAATGGAGCACTGTGATGTCACAATGGAGCACTGTAATGGCAAAATGGAGTGCTACGATGTCACAATGGAGCACTATGATGTCACATTGAAGTACTGTGATGTAACAATGGAGCATTATGATGTCACAATGAAGCATTATGATGTCACAATTGAGCACTGTGATGGCATAATGGAGAACTGATGTCACAATGGAGCACTGTGATGGCATAATGGAGTGCTGTGATGTCACAATGGAGCACTGTAATGCATAATGGATTGCTATGATGTCACAATGGAGCACTTTGGTGTCACATTGAAGAACTGTGATGTCACAATGGAGCACTATGATGTCACAATGAAGCACTATGATGTCACATTGGAGCACTGTGATATCACATTGGAGAACGGTGATGTCACAATGGAGAACTGTGATGGCATAATGGAGAACTGATGTCACAATGGAGCACTGTGATGTCACATTGGAGAACTGATGTCATAATGGAGCACTGTGATGGCATAATGGAGATCTGATGTCACAATGGAGCCCTGTGATGTCACATTGGAGAACTGTGATATCACATTGGAGCACTGTGATGTCACAATGGAGCACTATGATGTCACAATGGAGCACTGTGATGTCACAATGGAGCACTGTGATGGCATAATGGAGAAATGATGTCACAATGGAGCACTGTGATGTCACAATGGAGCACTATGATGTCACAATGGAGCACTGTGATGTCACAATGGAGCACTGTGATGGCATAATGGAGAACTGATGTCACAATGGAGCACTGTGATGGCATAATGGAGTGCTGTGATGTCACAATGGAGCACTGTAATGCATAATGGATTGCTATGATGTCACAATGGAGCACTTTGGTGTCACATTGAAGAACTGTGATGTCACAATGGAGCACTATGATGTCACAATGAAGCACTATGATGTCACATTGGAGCACTGTGATATCACATTGGAGAACGGTGATGTCACAATGGAGAACTGTGATGGCATAATGGAGAACTGATGTCACAATGGAGCACTGTGATGTCACATTGGAGAACTGATGTCATAATGGAGCACTGTGATGGCATAATGGAGATCTGATGTCACAATGGAGCCCTGTGATGTCACATTGGAGAACTGTGATATCACATTGGAGCACTGTGATGTCACAATGGAGCACTATGATGTCACAATGGAGCACTGTGATGTCACAATGGAGCACTGTGATGGCATAATGGAGAAATGATGTCACAATGGAGCACTATGATGTCACAATGAAGCACTATGATGTCACATTGGAGCACTGTGTTATCACATTGGAGAACTGTGATGTCACAATGGAGAACTGTGATGTCACAATGGAGAACTGTGATGGCAAAATCGAGTGCTGTGATGTCACAATGGAGAACTGTGATGGCATAATGGAGAACTGATGTCCCAAAGGAGCACTGTGAGGTCAACTTGGAGCACTCTGATATCACATTGGAGAACTGTGATGTCACAATGGAGCACTGTGATGTCACAATGGAGAACTGTGATGGCATAATCGAGTGCTGTGATGTCACAATGGAGCACTGTGATGGCATAATGGAGAACTGTTGTCACAATGGAGCACTGTGATGTCACAATGGAGCATTTTGATGGCATAATGGAGAACTGTGATATCACAATGGAGCACTGTGATGTCACAATGAAGCACTATGATGTCACATTGGAGCACTGTGTTATCACATTGGAGAACTGTGATGTCACAATGGAGAACTGTGATGTCACAATGGAGAACTGTGATGGCAAAATCGAGTGCTGTGATGTCACAATGGAGAACTGTGATGGCATAATGGAGAACTGATGTCCCAATGGAGCACTGTGATGTCACAATGGAGCACTGTGATGGCATAATGGAGAACTGATGTCACAATGGAGCACTGTGATGTCACAATGGAGCATTTTGATGGCATAATGGAGAACTGTGATATCACAATGGAGCACTGTGATGTCACAATGAAGCACTATGATGTCACATCGGAGCACTGTGATATCACATTGGAGAACTGTGATGTCACAATGGAGCACTGTGATGTCACAATGTAGAACTGTGATGGCATAATCGAGTGCTGTGATGTCACAATGGAGCACTGTGATGGCATAATGGAGAACTGATGTCACAATGGAGCACTGTGATGTCACAATGGAGCACTATGATATCACATTGGAGAACTGCGATGTCACAATGAAGCACTATGATGCCCCAATGGAGCACTGTGATGTCACATTGGTGAACTGTGACATCACATTGGAGAACTGTGATGCCACAATTGAGCACTGTGATGTCACAATGGAGCACTGTGATGGCATAATGGAGAACTGATGTCACAATGAAGCACTATGATGTCACATTGGAGAACTGTGATGTCACAATGGAGCACTGTGATGGCATAATGGAGAACTGTGATGTCACAATGGAGCACTGTGATGTCACAACGGAGCACTGTGATGTCACAATGGAGCACTGTGATGTCACAATGGAGCACTGTGATGCCATAATGGAGAACTGATGTCCCAATGGAGCACTGTGATGTCACAATGAAGCACTATGATGTCACATTTGATAATTGTGATGTCACATTGGAGAACGGTGATGTCACAATGGAGAACTGTGATGGCATAATGGAGAACTGATGTCACAATTGAGCACTGTGATGTCACATTGGAGAACTGATGTCATAATGGAGCACTGTGATGGCATAATGGAGATCTGATGTCACAATGGAGCCCTGTGATGTCACATTGGAGAACTGTGATATCACATTGGAGCACTGTGATGTCACAATGGAGCACTATGATGTCACAATGGAGCACTGTGATGTCACAATGGAGCACTGTGATGGCATAATGGAGAAATGATGTCACAATGGAGCACTATGATGTCACAATGAAGCACTATGATGTCACATTGGAGCACTGTGTTATCACATTGGAGAACTGTGATGTCACAATGGAGAACTGTGATGTCACAATGGAGAACTGTGATGGCATAATCGAGTGCTGTGATGTCACAATGGAGAACTGTGATGGCATAATGGAGAACTGATGTCCCAATGGAGCACTGTGATGTCACATTGGAGCACTGTGATATCACATTGGAGAAATGTGATGTCACAATGGAGCACTGTGATGTCACAATGGAGAACTGTGATGGCATAATCGAGTGCTGTGATGTCACAATGGAGCACTGTGGTGGCATAATGGAGAACTGATGTCACAATAAAGCACTATGATGTCACATTTGAGAACTGTGATGTCACAATGGAGAACTGTGATGGCATAATGGAGAACTGTGATGTCACAATGGAGCTCTAGATGTCACAATGGAGCACTGTGATGTCACAATGGAGCACTGTGATGTCACAATGGAGCACTGTAATGGCAAAATGGAGTGCTACGATGTCACAATGGAGCACTATGATGTCACATTGAAGTACTGTGATGTAACAATGGAGCATTATGATGTCACAATGAAGCATTATGATGTCACAATTGAGCACTGTGATGGCATAATGGAGAGCTGATATCACAATGGAGCACTGTGATGGCATAATGGAGAGGTAATGTCACAATGGAGTACTGTGATGTCACATGGGAGAACTGTGATGTCACAATGGAGCACTGTGATGGCATAATGAAGAACTGTGATGTCACAATGGAGCACTATAATGCATAATGGATTGCTAGGATGTCACAATGGAGCACTTTGGTGTCACATTGAAGAACTGTGATGTCACAATGGAGCACTATGATGTCACAATGAAGCACTATGATGTCACATTGGAGCACTGTGATATCACATTGGAGAACGGTGATGTCACAATGGAGAACTGTGATGGCATAATGGAGAACTGATGTCACAATGGAGCACTGTGATGTCACATTGGAGAACTGATGTCATAATGGAGCACTGTGATGGCATAATGGAGATCTGATGTCACAATGGAGCCCTGTGATGTCACATTGGAGAACTGTGATATCACATTGGAGCACTGTGATGTCACAATGGAGCACTATGATGTCAAAATGGAGCACTGTGATGTCACAATGGAGCACTGTGATGGCATAATGGAGAAATGATATCACAATGGAGCACTATGATGTCACAATGAAGCACTATGATGTCACATTGGAGCACTGTGTTATCACATTGGAGAACTGTGATGTCACAATGGAGAACTGTGATGTCACAATGGAGAACTGTGATGGCAAAATCGAGTGCTGTGATGTCACAATGGAGAACTGTGATGGCATAATGGAGAACTGATGTCCCAATGGAGCACTGTGATGTCACAATGGAGCACTGTGATGGCATAATGGAGAACTGATGTCACAATGGAGCACTGTGATGTCACAATGGAGCATTTTGATGGCATAATGGAGAACTGTGATATCACAATGGAGCACTGTGATGTCACAATGAAGCACTATGATGTCACATCGGAGCACTGTGACATCACATTGGAGAACTGTGATGCCACAATTGAGCACTGTGATGTCACAATGGAGCACTGTGATGGCATAATGGAGAACTGATGTCACAATGAAGCACTATGATGTCACATTGGAGAACTGTGATGTCACAATGGAGCACTGTAATGGCATAATGGAGAACTGTGATGTCACAATGGAGCACTGTGATGTCACAACGGAGCACTGTGATGTCACAACGGAGCACTGTGATGTCACAATGGAGCACTGTGATGTCACAATGAAGCACTATGATGTCACATTTGATAATTGTGATGTCACATTGGAGAACGGTGATGTCACAATGGAGAACTGTGATGGCATAATGGAGAACTGATGTCACAATTGTGCACTGTGATGTCACATTGGAGAACTGATGTCATAATGGAGCACTGTGATGGTATAATGGAGATCTGATGTCACAATGGAGCCCTGTGATGTCACATTGGAGAACTGTGATATCACATTGGAGCACTGTGATGTCACAATTGAGCACTATGATGTCACAATGGAGCACTGTGATGTCACAATGGAGCACTGTGATGGCATAATGGAGAACTGATGTCACAATGAAGCACTATGATGTCACATTGGAGAACTGTGATGTCACAATGGAGCACTGTGATGGCATAATGGAGAACTGTGATGTCACAATGGAGCACTGTGATGTCACAACGGAGCACTGTGATGTCACAATGGAGCACTGTGATGTCACAATGGAGCACTGTGATGCCATAATGGAGAACTGATGTCCCAATGGAGCACTGTGATGTCACAATGAAGCACTATGATGTCACATTTGATAATTGTGATGTCACATTGGAGAACGGTGATGTCACAATGGAGAACTGTGATGGCATAATGGAGAACTGATGTCACAATTGAGCACTGTGATGTCACATTGGAGAACTGATGTCATAATGGAGCACTGTGATGGCATAATGGAGATCTGATGTCACAATGGAGCCCTGTGATGTCACATTGGAGAACTGTGATATCACATTGGAGCACTGTGATGTCACAATGGAGCACTATGATGTCACAATGGAGCACTGTGATGTCACAATGGAGCACTGTGATGGCATAATGGAGAAATGATGTCACAATGGAGCACTATGATGTCACAATGAAGCACTATGATGTCACATTGGAGCACTGTGTTATCACATTGGAGAACTGTGATGTCACAATGGAGAACTGTGATGTCACAATGGAGAACTGTGATGGCATAATCGAGTGCTGTGATGTCACAATGGAGAACTGTGATGGCATAATGGAGAACTGATGTCCCAATGGAGCACTGTGATGTCACATTGGAGCACTGTGATATCACATTGGAGAAATGTGATGTCACAATGGAGCACTGTGATGTCACAATGGAGAACTGTGATGGCATAATCGAGTGCTGTGATGTCACAATGGAGCACTGTCATGGCATAATGGAGAACTGATGTCAGAATGGAGCACTGTGACGGCATAATGGAGAACTGATGTCACAATGGAGCCCTGTGTTGTCACAATTGAGAACTGTGATGCCAAAATGGAGAACTGATGTCACAATGAAGCACTATGATGTCACATTGGAGCACTGTGTTATCACATTGGAGAACTGTGATGTCACAATGGAGAACTGTGATGTCACAATGGAGAACTGTGATGGCATAATCGAGTGCTGTGATGTCACAATGGAGCACTGTGATGTCACAATTGAGAACTATGATGTCACAATGGAGCACTGTGATGTCACAATGGAGCACTGTGATGGCATAATGGAGAACTGATGTCACAATGAAGCACTATGATGTCACAATGGAGCACTGTGATGTCACAATGAAGCACTATGATGTCACATTGGAGGACTGTCATATCACATTGGAGAACTGTGATGTCACAATGGAGCCCTGTGATGTCACAATGGAGCACTATGATGGCATAATAGAGAACTGTGATGTCACAATGGAGCACTGTAATGGCATAATGGAGTGCTGCGATGTCACAATGGAGCACTGTGATGTCACATTGAAGTACTTTGATGTCACAATGGAGCATTATGATGTCACAATGAAGCATTATGATGTCACATTGGAGCACTGTGATGTCACATTGGAGAACTGTGATGTCACAATGGAGCACTGTGATGTCACAATGGAGCACTGTGATATCACATTGGAGAACTGTGATGTCACAATGAAGTACTATGATGTCACAATGGAGCACTGTGATGTCACATTGGAGAACTGTGATATCACATTGGAGAACTGTGATGCCACAATTGAGCACTGTGATGTCACAATGGAGCACTGTGGTGGCATAATGGAGAACTGATGTCACAATAAAGCACTATGATGTCACATTTGAGAACTGTGATGTCACAATGGAGAACTGTGATGGCATAATGGAGAACTGTGATGTCACAATGGAGCTCTGTGATGTCACAATGGAGCACTGTGATGTCACAATGGAGCACTGTGATGTCACAATGGAGCACTGTAATGGCAAAATGGAGTGCTACGATGTCACAATGGAGCACTATGATGTCACATTGAAGTACTGTGATGTAACAATGGAGCATTATGATGTCACAATGAAGCATTATGATGTCACAATTGAGCACTGTGATGGCATAATGGAGAGCTGATATCACAATGGAGCACTGTGATGGCATAATGGAGAGGTAATGTCACAATGGAGTACTGTGATGTCACATGGGAGAACTGTGATGTCACAATGGAGCACTGTGATGGCATAATGAAGAACTGTGATGTCACAATGGAGCACTATAATGCATAATGGATTGCTAGGATGTCACAATGGAGCACTTTGGTGTCACATTGAAGAACTGTGATGTCACAATGGAGCACTATGATGTCACAATGAAGCACTATGATGTCACATTGGAGCACTGTGATATCACATTGGAGAACGGTGATGTCACAATGGAGAACTGTGATGGCATAATGGAGAACTGATGTCACAATGGAGCACTGTGATGTCACATTGGAGAATGATGTCATAATGGAGCACTGTGATGGCATAATGGAGATCTGATGTCACAATGGAGCCCTGTGTTGTCACATTGGAGAACTGTGATATCACATTGGAGCACTGTGATGTCACAATGGAGCACTATGATGTCAAAATGGAGCACTGTGATGTCACAATGGAGCACTGTGATGGCATAATGGAGAAATGATATCACAATGGAGCACTATGATGTCACAATGAAGCACTATGATGTCACATTGGAGCACTGTGTTATCACATTGGAGAACTGTGATGTCACAATGGAGAACTGTGATGTCACAATGGAGAACTGTGATGGCAAAATCGAGTGCTGTGATGTCACAATGGAGAACTGTGATGGCATAATGGAGAACTGATGTCCCAATGGAGCACTGTGATGTCACAATGGAGCACTGTGATGGCATAATGGAGAACTGATGTCACAATGGAGCACTGTGATGTCACAATGGAGCATTTTGATGGCATAATGGAGAACTGTGATATCACAATGGAGCACTGTGATGTCACAATGAAGCACTATGATGTCACATCGGAGCACTGTGATATCACATTGGAGAACTGTGATGTCACAATGGAGCACTGTGATGTCACAATGTAGAACTGTGATGGCATAATCGAGTGCTGTGATGTCACAATGGAGCACTGTGATGGCATAATGGAGAACTGATGTCACAATGGAGCACTGTGATGTCACAATGGAGCACTGTGATGTTACATTGGTGAACTGTGACATCACATTGGAGAACTGTGATGCCACAATTGAGCACTGTGATGTCACAATGGAGCACTGTGATGGCATAATGGAGAACTGATGTCACAATGAAGCACTATGATGTCACATTGGAGAACTGTGATGTCACAATGGAGCACTGTAATGGCATAATGGAGAACTGTGATGTCACAATGGAGCACTGTGATGTCACAACGGAGCACTGTGATGTCACAACGGAGCACTGTGATGTCACAATGGAGCACTGTGATGTCACAATGAAGCACTATGATGTCACATTTGATAATTGTGATGTCACATTGGAGAACGGTGATGTCACAATGGAGAACTGTGATGGCATAATGGAGAACTGATGTCACAATTGTGCACTGTGATGTCACATTGGAGAACTGATGTCATAATGGAGCACTGTGATGGTATAATGGAGATCTGATGTCACAATGGAGCCCTGTGATGTCACATTGGAGAACTGTGATATCACATTGGAGCACTGTGATGTCACAATTGAGCACTATGATGTCACAATGGAGCACTGTGATGTCACAATGGAGCACTGTGATGGCATAATGGAGAAATGATGTCACAATGGAGCACTATGATGTCACAATGAAGCACTATGATGTCACATTGGAGCACTGTGTTATCACATTGGAGAACAGTGATGTCACAATGGAGCACTGTGATGTCACAATGGAGAACTGTGATGGCATAATCGAGTGCTGTGATGTCACAATGGAGAACTGTGATGGCATAATGGAGAACTGATGTCCCAATGGAGCACTGTGATGTCACAATGGAGCACTGTGATGGCATAATGGAGAACTGATGTCACAATGGAGCACTGTGATGTCACAATGGAGCATTTTGATGGCATAATGGAGAACTGTGATATCACAATGGAGCACTGTGATGTCACAATGAAGCACTATGATGTCACATCGGAGCACTGTGATATCACATTGGAGAACTGTGATGTCACAATGGAGCACTGTGATGTCACAATGTAGAACTGTGATGGCATAATCGAGTGCTGTGATGTCACAATGGAGCACTGTGATGGCATAATGGAGAACTGATGTCACAATGGAGCACTGTGATGTCACAATGGAGCACTATGATATCACATTGGAGAACTGCGATGTCACAATCAAGCACTATGATGTCACAATGGAGCACTGTGATGTCACATTGGTGAACTGTGACATCACATTGGAGAACTGTGATGCCACAATTGAGCACTGTG
This sequence comes from Peromyscus eremicus, assembly GCF_949786415.1. Taxonomy (NCBI): domain Eukaryota; kingdom Metazoa; phylum Chordata; class Mammalia; order Rodentia; family Cricetidae; genus Peromyscus; species Peromyscus eremicus. Next base: position 109,976 of record NW_026735522.1, on the reverse strand, counting down.
ATGTCACAATGGAGCACTGTGATGGCATAATGGAGAACTGATGTCACAATGAAGCACTATGATGTCACATTGGAGAACTGTGATGTCACAATGGAGCACTGTGATGGCATAATGGAGAACTGTGATGTCACAATGGAGCACTGTGATGTCACAACGGAGCACTGTGATGTCACAATGGAGCACTGTGATGTCACAATGGAGCACTGTGATGTCACAATGCAGCACTATGATTTCACATTTGATAATTGTGATGTCACATTGGAGAACGGTGATGTCACAATGGAGAACTGTGATGGCATAATGGAGAACTGATGTCACAATTGTGCACTGTGATGTCACATTGGAGAACTGATGTCATAATGGAGCACTGTGATGGCATAATGGAGATCTGATGTCACAATGGATCCCTGTGATGTCACATTGGAGAACTGTGATATCACATTGGAGCACTGTGATGTCACAATTGAGCACTATGATGTCACAATGGAGCACTGTGATGTCACAATGGAGCACTGTGATGGCATAATGGAGAAATGATGTCACAATGGAGCACTATGATGTCACAATGAAGCACTATGATGTCACATTGGAGCACTGTGTTATCACATTGGAGAACTGTGATGTCACAATGGAGAACTGTGATGTCACAATGGAGAACTGTGATGGCATAATCGAGTGCTGTGATGTCACAATGGAGAACTGTGATGGCATAATGGAGAACTGATGTCCCAATGGAGCACTGTGATGTCACATTGGAGCACTGTGATATCACATTGGAGAAATGTGATGTCACAATGGAGCACTGTGATGTCACAATGGAGAACTGTGATGGCATAATCGAGTGCTGTGATGTCACAATGTAGAACTGTGATAGCATAATGGAGAACTGATGTCCCAATGGAGCACTGTGATGTCACAATGAAGCACTATGATGTCACATTGGAGAACTGTGATATCACAATGGAGCACTGTGATGTCACAATGGAGCACTGTGATGTCACAATGGAGCACTGTGATGGCATAATGGAGAAATGATGTCACAATGGGGCACTATGATGTCACAATGAAGCACTATGATGTCACATTGGAGCACTGTGATATCACATTGGAGAACTGTGATGTCACAATGGAGAACTGTGACATCACATTGGAGAACTGTGATGTCACAATTGAGCACTGTGATGTCACAATTTAGCACTGTGATGGCAAAATGGAGAATTGATGTCACAATGGAGTACTGTGATATCACATAGGAGAACTGTGATGTCACAATGGAGCACTGTGATGGCATAATGAAGAACTGTGATGTCACAATGGAGAACTGTAATGCATAATGGATTGCTATGATGTCACAATGGAGCACTTTGGTGTCATATTGAAGAACTGTGATGTCACAATGGAGCACTATGATGTCACAATGAAGCACTATGATGTCACATTGGAGCACTGTGATATCACATTGGAGAACGGTGATGTCACAATGGAGAACTGTGATGGCATAATTGAGAACTGATGTCACAATGGAGCACTGTGATGTCACATTGGAGAACTGATGTCATAATAGAGCACTATGATGGCATAATGGAGATCTGATGTCACAATGGAGCCCTGTGATGTCACATTGGAGAACTGTGATATCACATTGGAGCACTGTGATGTCACAATTGAGCACTATGATGTCACAATGGAGCACTGTGATGTCACAATGGAGCACTGTGATGGCATAATGGAGAAATGATGTCACAATGGAGCTCTATGATGTCACAATGAAGCACTATGATGTCACATTGGAGCACTGTGTTATCACATTGGAGAACTGTGATGTCACAATGGAGAACTGTGATGTCACAATGGAGAACTGTGATGGCATAATCGAGTGCTGTGATTTCACAATGGAGAACTGTGATGGCATAATGGAGAATTGATGTCCCAATGGAGCACTGTGATGTCACATTGGAGCACTGTGATATCACATTGGAGAACTGTGATGTCACAATGGAGCACTGTGATGTCACAATGGAGAACTGTGATGGCATAATCGAGTGCTGTGATGTCACAATGGAGCACTGTGATGGCATAATGGAGAACTGATGTCACAATGGAGCACTGTGATGTCACAATGGAGCATTTTGATGGCATAATGGAGAACTGTGATATCACAATGGAGCACTGTGATGTCACAATGAAGCACTATGATGTCACATTGGAGCACTGTGATATCACATTGGAGAACTGTGATGTCACAATGGAGCACTGTGATGTCACAATGTAGAACTGTGATGGCATAATCGAGTGCTGTGATGTCACAATGGAGCACTGGGATGCCATAATGGAGAACTGATGTCACAATGGAGCACTGTGATGTCACAATGGAGCACTGTGATGTCACAATAGAGCACTGTGATATCACATTGGAGAACTGTGATGTCACAATGAAGCACTATGATGTCACAATGGAGCACTGTGATGTCACATTGGAGAACTGTGACATCACATTGGAGAACTGTGATGCCACAATTGAGCACTGTGATGTCACAATGGAGCACTGTGATGGCATAATGGAGAACTGATGTCACAATGAAGCACTATGATGTCACATTGGAGAACTGTGATGTCACAATGGAGCACTGTGATGGCATAATGGAGTACTGTGATGTCACAATGGAGCACTGTGATGTCACAATGGAGAAATGTGATGGCATAATGGAGTGCTGTGATGTCACAATGGAGCACGGTGATATCACAATACAGTGTTGTGATGTCACAGTGGAGCACTTTGATGGAATAATGGAGAACTGATGTCACAATGGAGCACTGTGATGTCACAATGGAGCACGAAGATGGCAAAATGGAAAACTGTGATATCACAATGGAGCACTATGATATCACAATGGAGCACTGTGATGTCACAATGGAGCACTGTGATGGCATAATGGAGAGGTGTGATGTCACAATGGAGCACTGTAATGGCATTATGGAGTGCTATGATGTCACAATGGAGCACTAAGATGTCACATTGAAGAACTGTGATGTCACAATTGAGCACTCTGATGTCACAATGAAGCACTATGATGTCACATTGGAGCACTGTGATATCACATTGGAGAACTGTGATGTAACAATGGAGAACTGTGATGTCACAATGGAGCACTTTGATGGCATAATGGAGAACTGATGTCAAAATGGAGCACTGTGATGTCACAATGGATCACTGTGATGGCATAATGGAGAACTGATGTCACAATGGAGCACTGTGATGTCACAATGGAGCACGGTGATGGCATAATGGAGAACTGTGATATCACAATGGAGCACTATGATATCACAATGGAGTGTTGTGATGTCACAATGGAGCACTGTGATGGCATAATGGAGAACTGATGTCACAAAGAAGTGTTGTGATGTCACAATGGAGCACTGTGATGTCACAATGGCGCACTGTGATGTCACAATGGAGCACTGTCATGGCATAATGGAGAACTGATGTCACAATGGAGCACTGTGATGGCATAATGGAGAACTGATGTCACAATGGAGCCCTGTGATGTCACATTGGAGTACTGTGACATCACATTGGAGAACTGTGATGTCACAATGGAGCACTGTGATGTCACAATGGAGAACTGTGATGGCAAAATGGAGAACTGATGTCACAATGAAGCACTATGATGTCACATTGGAGCATTGTGTTATCACATTGGAGAACATGATTTCACAATGGAGAACTGTGATGTCACAATGGAGAACTGTGATGGCATAATCGAGTGCTGTGATGTCACAATGGAGCAGTGTGATGGCATAATGGAGAACTGATGTCACAATGGAGCACTGTGATGTCACAATGGAGCACTGTGATGGCATAATGGAGAACTGATGTCACAATGAAGCACTATGATGTCACATTGGAACACTGTGATGTCACAATGGAGAACTGTGATGTCGCAATGGAGAACTGTGTTGGCATAATGGAGTGCTGTGATGTCACAATGGAGCACTGTGATGCCATAATGGACAACTGATGTCACAATGGTGTACTGTGATGTCACAATGGAGCACTGTGATGGCATAATGGAGAACTGATGTCACAATGAAGCACTATGATGTCACATTGGAGCACTGTGATGTCACAATGGAGAACTGTGATGTCACAATGGAGCACTGTGATGGAATAATGGAGAACTGTGATGTCACAATGGAGCACTGTGATGGCAAAATGGAGTGCTATGATGTCACAATGGAGCACTATGATGTCACATTGAAGTACTGTGATGAAACAATGGAGCATTATGATGTCACAATGAAGCATTATGATGTCACAATTGAGCACTGTGATGGCATAATGGAGAACTGATGTCACAATGGAGCACTGTGATGGCATAATGGAGAGGTAATGTCACAATGGAGTACTGTGATGTCACATGGGAGAACTGTGATGTCACAATGGAGCACTGTGATGGCATAATGAAGAACTGTGATGTCACAATGGAGAACTATAATGCATAATGGATTGCTATGATGTCACAATGGAGCACTTTGGTGTCACATTGAAGAACTGTGATGTCACAATGCTGCACTATGATGTCACAATGAAGCACTATGATGTCACATTGGAGCACTGTGATATCACATTGGAGAACGGTGATGTCACAATGGAGAACTGTGACGGCATAATGGAGAACTGATGTCACAAGGGAGCACTGTGATGTCACATTGGAGAACTGATGTCATAATGGAGCACTGTGATGGCATAATGGAGATCTGATGTCACAACGGAGCCCTGTGATGTCACATTGAAGAACTGTGATATCACATTGGAGCACTGTGATGTCACAATGGAGCACTATGATGGCACAATGGAGCACTGTGATGTCACAATGGAGCACTGTGATGGCATAATGGAGAACTGATGTCACAATGGAGCACTGTGATGTCACAATGCAGTGTTGTGATGTCACAATGGAGCACTGTGATGGCATAATGGAGAACTGAAGTCACAATGGAGCACTGTGATGTCACAATGGAGCACGATGATGGCATAATGGAGAACTGTGATATCACAATGGAGCACTATGATATCGCAATGGAGTTTTGTGATGTCACAATGGAGCACTGTGATGGCATAATGGAGAACTGACGTCACAATGGAGCACTGTGATGTCACAATGGAGCACTGTGATGGCATAATGGAGAGGTGTGATGTCACAATGGAGCACTGTAATGGCAAAATGGAGTGCTATGATGTCACAATTCAGCACTATGATGTCACATTGAAGAACTGTGATGTCACAATGGAGCACTCTGATGTCACAATGAAGCACTATGATGTCACATTGCAGCACTGTGATATCACATAGGAGAACTGTGATGTCACAATGGAGAACAGTGATGTCACAATGGAGCACTGTGATGGCATAATAGAGTGCTGTGATGTCAATATGGAGCACTGTGATGGCATAATGGAGAACTGAGGTCAAAATGGAGCACTGTGATGTCACAATGGAGCACTGTGATGGCATAATGGAGAACTGATGTCACAATGGAGCACTGTGATGTCATAATGGGGCACGGTGATGGCATAATGGAGAAATGATGTCACAATGGAGCTCTATGATGTCACAATGAAGCACTATGATGTCACATTGGAGCACTGTGTTATCACATTGGAGAACTGTGATGTCACAATGGAGAACTGTGATGTCACAATGGAGAACTGTGATGGCATAATCGAGTGCTGTGATTTCACAATGGAGAACTGTGATGGCATAATGGAGAATTGATGTCCCAATGGAGCACTGTGATGTCACATTGGAGCACTGTGATATCACATTGGAGAACTGTGATGTCACAATGGAGCACTGTGATGTCACAATGGAGAACTGTGATGGCATAATCGAGTGCTGTGATGTCACAATGGAGCACTGTGATGGCATAATGGAGAACTGATGTCACAATGGAGCACTGTGATGTCACAATGGAGCATTTTGATGGCATAATGGAGAACTGTGATATCACAATGGAGCACTGTGATGTCACAATGAAGCACTATGATGTCACATTGGAGCACTGTGATATCACATTGGAGAACTGTGATGTCACAATGGAGCACTGTGATGTCACAATGTAGAACTGTGATGGCATAATCGAGTGCTGTGATGTCACAATGGAGCACTGGGATGCCATAATGGAGAACTGATGTCACAATGGAGCACTGTGATGTCACAATGGAGCACTGTGATGTCACAATAGAGCACTGTGATATCACATTGGAGAACTGTGATGTCACAATGAAGCACTATGATGTCACAATGGAGCACTGTGATGTCACATTGGAGAACTGTGACATCACATTGGAGAACTGTGATGCCACAATTGAGCACTGTGATGTCACAATGGAGCACTGTGATGGCATAATGGAGAACTGATGTCACAATGAAGCACTATGATGTCACATTGGAGAACTGTGATGTCACAATGGAGCACTGTGATGGCATAATGGAGTACTGTGATGTCACAATGGAGCACTGTGATGTCACAATGGAGAAATGTGATGGCATAATGGAGTGCTGTGATGTCACAATGGAGCACGGTGATATCACAATACAGTGTTGTGATGTCACAGTGGAGCACTTTGATGGAATAATGGAGAACTGATGTCACAATGGAGCACTGTGATGTCACAATGGAGCACGAAGATGGCAAAATGGAAAACTGTGATATCACAATGGAGCACTATGATATCACAATGGAGCACTGTGATGTCACAATGGAGCACTGTGATGGCATAATGGAGAGGTGTGATGTCACAATGGAGCACTGTAATGGCATTATGGAGTGCTATGATGTCACAATGGAGCACTAAGATGTCACATTGAAGAACTGTGATGTCACAATTGAGCACTCGGATGTCACAATGAAGCACTATGATGTCACATTGGAGCACTGTGATATCACATTGGAGAACTGTGATGTAACAATGGAGAACTGTGATGTCACAATGGAGCACTTTGATGGCATAATGGAGAACTGATGTCAAAATGGAGCACTGTGATGTCACAATGGATCACTGTGATGGCATAATGGAGAACTGATGTCACAATGGAGCACTGTGATGTCACAATGGAGCACGGTGATGGCATAATGGAGAACTGTGATATCACAATGGAGCACTATGATATCACAATGGAGTGTTGTGATGTCACAATGGAGCACTGTGATGGCATAATGGAGAACTGATGTCACAAAGAAGTGTTGTGATGTCACAATGGAGCACTGTGATGTCACAATGGCGCACTGTGATGTCACAATGGAGCACTGTCATGGCATAATGGAGAACTGATGTCACAATGGAGCACTGTGATGGCATAATGGAGAACTGATGTCACAATGGAGCCCTGTGATGTCACATTGGAGTACTGTGACATCACATTGGAGATCTGTGATGTCACAATGGAGCACTGTGATGTCACAATGGAGAACTGTGATGGCAAAATGGAGAACTGATGTCACAATGAAGCACTATGATGTCACATTGGAGCATTGTGTTATCACATTGGAGAACTGTGATATCACATTGGAGAACTGTGATGTCACAATGGAGCACTGTGATGTCACAATGGAGAACTGTGATGGCATAATCGAGTGCTGTGATGTCACAATGGAGCACTGTGATGGCATAATGGAGAACTGATGTCACAATGGAGCACTGTGATGTCACAATGGAGCATTTTGATGGCATAATGGAGAACTGTGATATCACAATGGAGCACTGTGATGTCACAATGAAGCACTATGATGTCACATTGGAGCAATGTGATATCAATTGGAGAACTGTGATGTCACAATGGAGCACTGTGATGTCACAATGTAGAACTGTGATGGCATAATCGAGTGCTGTGATGTCACAATGGAGCACTGGGATGCCATAATGGAGAACTGATGTCACAATGGAGCACTGTGATGTCACAATGGAGCACTGTGATGTCACAATGGAGCACTGTGATATCACATTGGAGAACTGTGATGTCACAATGAAGCACTATGATGTCACAATGGAGCACTGTGATGTCACATTGGAGAACTGTGACATCACATTGGGGAACTGTGATGCCACAATTGAGCACTGTGATGTCACAATGGAGCACTGTGATGGCATAATGGAGAACTGATGTCACAATGAAGCACTATGATGTCACGTTGGAGCACTGTGATGTCACATTGTAGAAATGTGATGTCACAATGGAGTACTGTGATGTCACAATGGAGCACTGTGATGTCACAATGGAGAAATGTGATGGCATAATGGAGTGCTGTGATGTCACAATGGAGCACGGTGATATCACAATACAGTGTTGTGATGTCACAGTGGAGCACTTTGATGGAATAATGGAGAACTGATGTCACAATGGAGCACTGTGATGGCATAATGGAAATCTGATGTCACAATGAAGCCCTGTGATGTCACATTAGAGAACTGTGATATCACATTGGAGAACTGTGATGTCACAATGGAGCACTGTGATGTCACAATGGAGAACTGTGATGACGTAATGGAGAAATGATGTCACAAAGAAGCACTATGATGTCACATTGGAGCACTGTGTTATCACATTGGAGAACTGTGATATCACAATGGAGAACTGTGATGTCACAATGGAGAACTGTGATGGCATAATCGAGTGCTGTGATGTCACAATGGAGCACTGTGATGGCATAATGGAGAACTGATGTCACAATGGAGCACTGCGATGTAACAATGGAGCACGGTGATGGCATAATGGAGAATTGATATAACAATGAAGCACTATGATGTCACATTGGAGCACTGTGATGTCACAATGGAGAACTGTGATGTCACAATGGAGAACTGTGATGGCATAATGGAGTGCTGTTATGTCACAATGGAGCACTGTGATGGCATAATGGAGAATTTATATAACAATGAAGCACTATGATGTCACATTGGAGCACTGTGATGTCACAATGGAGAACTGTGATGTCACAATGTACAACTGTGATGGCATAATGGAGTGCTGTGATGTCACAATGGAGCACTGTGATGGCATAATGGACAACTGATGTCACAGTGGAGTACTGTGATATCACAATGAAGCACTATGATGTCACAGTGGAGTACTGTGATGTCACAATGAAGCACTATGATGTCACAATGGAGCACTGTGATGTCACAATGAAGCACTGTGATGGCATAATGGATTGCTATGATGTCACAATGGAGCCCTGTGATGTCACATTGGAGAACTGTGATATCACATTGGAGAACTGTGATGGCATAATGGAGAACTGATGTCACAATGAAGCGCTATGATGTCACATTGGAGAACTGTGATGTCACATTGGTGAACTGTGATGTCACAATGGAGCACTGTGATGGCATAATGGAGAACTGTGATGTCACAATGGAGCACTGTAATGGCATAATTGAGTGCTATGATGTCACAATGGAGCAATATGGTGTCACATTGAAGAACTGTGATGTCACAATGGAGCACTATGATGTCACAATGAAGCACTATGATGTCACGTTGGAGCACTGTGATATCACATTGTAGAAATGTGATGTCACAATGGAGAACTGTGATGTCACAATGGAGAACTGTGATGGCATAAACGAGTGCTGTGATGTCACAATGGAGCACTGTGATGTCACAATGGAGCACTGTGATGGCATAATGGAGAACTGTGATGTCACAATGGAGCACTATAATGGCATAATGGAGTGCTATGATGTCACAATGGAGCACTATGATGTCACATTGAAGTACTGTGATGACACAATGGAGCATTATGATGTCACAATGAAGCATTATGATGTCACATTGGAGCACTGTGATGTCACATTGGAGAACTGTGATGTCACAACGGAGCACTGTGATGGCATAATGGAGAAATGATGTCACAATGGAGCACTGTGATGTCACAATGGAGCATTGTGATGGCACAATAGAGAACTGTGATATCACAATGGAGCACTGTGATGTCACAATGAAGCACTATGATGTCACATTGGAGCACTGTGATATCACATTGGAGAACTGTGATGTCACTATGGAGCACTGTGATGTCATAATGGAGCACTGTGATGGCATAATGGAGAAATGATGTCACGATGGAGCACTGTGATATCACATTGGAGAACTGTGACATCACATTGGAGAACTGTGATGTCACAATTGAGCACTGTGATGTCACAATGGAGCACTGTGATGGCATAATGGAGAACTGATGTCACAATGGAGTACTGTGATATCACATGGGAGAACTGTGATGTCACAATGGAGCACTGTGATGGCATAATGGAGAACTGTGATGTCACAATGCAGAACTGTAATGGCATAATGGATTGCTGTGATGTCACAATGGAGCACTATGATGTCACATTGAAGAAATGTGATGTCACAATGGAGCACTATGATGTCACAATGAAGCACTATGATGTCAGATTGGAGCACTGTGATAACACATTGGAGAACGGTGATGTCACAATGGAGAACAGTGATGTCACAATGGAGAACTGTGATGGCATAATGGAGTGCTGTGATGTCACAATGGAGCACGGTGATGGCATAATTGAGAACTGATGTCACATTGGAGAACTGTGACGTCACAATGGAGCACTGTGTTGTCACAATGGAGCACTGTGATGTCACAAGTGAGCACTGTGATAGCATAATGGAGAACTGATGTCACAATGGAGCCCTGTGATGTCACATTGGAGAACTGTGACATCACATTGGAGAACTGTGATGTCACAATGGAGCACTGTTATGTCACAATGGAGAACTGTGATGGCAAAATGGAGAACTGATGTCACAATGGAGCACTGTGATGTCACGTTGGAGCATTGTGTTATCACATTGGAGAACTGTGATGTCACAATGGAGAACTGTGATGTCACAATGGAGAACTGTGATGGCATAATGGAGTGCTGTGATGTCACAATGGAGCATTGTGATGGAATAATGGAGAAGTGATGTCACAATGGAGCACTGTGATGTCACAATGGAGCACTGTGATGGCATAATGGAGAACTGATGTCACAATGAAGCACTATGATGTCACATTGGAGCACTGTGATGTCACAATGGAGAACTGTGATGTCACAATGGAGAACTATGATGGTATAATGGAGTGCTGTGATTTCACAATGGAGCACTGTGATGGCATAATGGACAACTGATGTCACAATGGTGTACTGTGATGTCACAATGGAGCACTGTGATGGCATAATGGAGAACTGATGTCACAATGAAGCACTATGATGTCACATTGGAGAACTGTGATGTCACATTGGAGAACTTTGATGTCACAATGGAGCACTGTGATGGCATAATGGAGAACTGTGATGTCACAATTGAGCACTGTAATGGCATAATGGAGTGCTACGATGTCACAATGGAGCACTATGATGTCACATTGAAGTACTGTGATGTAACAATGGAGCATTATGATGTCACAATGAAGCATGATGATGTCACAATTGAGCACTGTGATGGCATAATGGAGAACTGATGTCACAATGGAGCACTGTGATGGCATAATGGAGAGGTAATGTCACAATGGAGCACGGTGATGTCACAATGGAGCACTGTGATGGCATAATGGAGAACTGTGATGTCACAATGGAGAACTGTAATGCATAATGGATTGCTATGATGTCACAATGGAGCACTATGATGTCACATTGAAGAACTGTGATGTCACAATGGAGCACTGTGATGTCACAATGGAACACATTGATGGCATAATGGAGAACTGTGATATCACAATGGAGCACGATGATATCACAATGCAGTGTTGTGATGTCACAATGGAGCACTGTGATGGCATAATGGAGAACTGAAGTCACAATGGAGCACTGTGATGTCACAATGGACCATGATGATGGCATAATGGAGAACTGTGATATCACAATGGAGCACTATGATATCACAATGGAGTATTGTGATGTCACAATGGAGCACTTTGATGGCATAATGGAGAACTGATGTCACAATGGAGCACTGTGATGTCACAATGGAGCACTGTGATGGCATAATGGAGAGGTGTGATGTCACAATGGAACATTGTAATGGCAAAATGGAGTGCTATGATGTCACAATTCAGCACTATGATGTCACATTGAAGAACTGTGATGTCACAATGGAGCACTCTGATGTCACAATGAAGCACTATGATGTCACATTGCAGCACTGTGATATCACATAGGAGAACTGTGATGTCACAATGGAGAACAGTGATGTCACAATGGAGCACGATGATATCACAATGCAGTGTTGTGATGTCACAATGGAGCACTGTGATGGCATAATGGAGAACTGAAGTCACAATGGAGCACTGTGATGTCACAATGGACCATGATGATGGCATAATGGAGAACTGTGATATCACAATGGAGCACTATGATATCACAATGGAGTATTGTGATGTCACAATGGAGCACTTTGATGGCATAATGGAGAACTGATGTCACAATGGAGCACTGTGATGTCACAATGGAGCACTGTGATGGCATAATGGAGAGGTGTGATGTCACAATGGAGCATTGTAATGGCAAAATGGAGTGCTATGATGTCACAATTCAGCACTATGATGTCACATTGAAGAACTGTGTTGTCACAATGGAGCACTCTGATGTCACAATGAAGCACTATGATGTCACATTGCAGCACTGTGATATCACATAGGAGAACTGTGATGTCACAATGGAGAACAGTGATGTCACAATGGAGCACTGTGATGGCATAATAGAGTGATGTGATGTCACAATGGAGCACTGTGATGGCATAATGGAGAACTGAGGTCAAAATGGAGCACTGTGATGTCACAATGGAGCACTGTGATGGCATAATGGAGAACTGATGTCACAATGGAGCACTGTGATGTCATAATGGGGCACGGTGATGGCATAATGGAGAACTGTGATATCACAATGGAGCACTTGATATCACAATGGAATGTTGTGATGTCACAATGGAGCACGGTGATGTCACAATGGCGCACTGTGATGTCAAAATGGAGCACTGTCATGGCATAATGGATAACTGATGTCACAATGGAGCACTGTGATGGCATAATGGAAATCTGATGTCACAATGAAGCCCTGTAATGTCACATTAGAGAACTGTGATATCACATTGGAGAACTGTGATGTCACAATGGAGCACTGTGATGTCACAATGGAGAACTGTGATGACATAATGGAGAAATGATGTCACAATGAAGCACTATGATGTCACATTGGAGCACTGTGTTATCACATTGGAGAACTGTGATGTCACAATGGAGAACTGTGATGTCACAATGGAAAACTGTGATGGCATAATCGAGTGCTGTGATGTCACAATGGAGCACTGTGATGGCATAATGGAGAACTAATGTCACAATGGAGCACTGTGATGTCACAATGGAGCACTGTGATGGCATAATGGAGAATTGATTACAATGAAGCACTATGATGTCACATTGGAGCACTGTGATGTCACAATGGAGAACTGTGATGTCACAATGGAGAACTGTGATGGCATAATGGAGTGCTGTGATGTCACAATGGACCACTGTGATGGCATAATGGGCAACTGATGTCACAGTGGAGTACTGTGATGTCACAATGGAGCACTGTGATGGCATAATGGAGAACTGATGTCACAGTGAAGCACTATGATGTCACAATGGAGCACTGTGATGTCACAATTAAGCACTATAATGTCACATTGGAGGACTGTGATATCACATTGAGAAATGTGATGTCACAGTGGAGCACTGTGATGTCACAATGGAGCACTGTGATGGCATAATTGAGAACTGATGTCACAATGAAGCGCTATGATGTCACATTGGAGAACTGTGATGTCACATTAGAGAACTGTGACATCACATTGGAGAACTGTGATGTCACAATTGAGCACTATAATGGCATAATGGAGCACTGTGATGTCACAATTAAGCACTATAATGTCACATTGGAGGACTGTGATATCACATTGAGAAATGTGATGTCACAATGGAGTAATATGGTGTCACATTGAATTACTGTGATGTCACAATGGAGCACTATGATGTCACAATGAAGCACTATGATGTCACATTGGAGCACTGTGATATCACATTGTAGAAATGTGATGTCACAATGGAGAACTGTGATGTCACAATGGAGAACTGTGATGGCATAATCGAGTGTTGTGATGTCACAATGGAGCACTGTGATGTCACAATGGAGCACTGTGATGGCATAATGGAGAACTGATGTCACAATAGAGCACTGTGATGTCACAATGGAGCACTGTGATGGCATAATGGAGAACTGTGATGTCACAATGGAGCACTATAATGGCATAATGGAGTGCTATGATGTCACAATGGAGCACTATGATGTCACATTGAAGTACTGTGATGACACAATGGAGCATTATGATGTCACAATGAAGTATTATGATGTCACATTGGAGCACTGTGATGTCACATTGGAGAACTGTGATGTCACAATGGAGCACTGTGATGGCATAACGGAGAACTGATGTCACAATGGAGCACTGTGATGACACAATGGAGCACTGTGATGGCACAATAGAGAACTGTGATATCACAATGGAGCACTGTGATGTCACAATGAAGCACTATGATGTCACATTGGAGCACTGTGATATCACATTGGAGAACTGTGATGTCACAATGGAGCACTGTGATGTCACAATGGAGCACTGTGATGGCATAATGGAAAAATGATATCACGATGGAGCACTGTGATGTCACATTGGAGAACTGTGACATCACATTGGAGAACTGTGATGTCACAATTGAGCACTGTGATGTCACAATGGAGCACTGTGATGGCATAATGGAGAACTGATGTCACAATGGAGTACTGTGATATCACACGGGAGAACTGTGATGTCACAATGGAGCACTGTGATGGCATAATGGAGAACGGTGATGTCACAATGCAGAACTGTAATGGCATAATGGATTGCTGTGATGTCACAATGGAGCACTATGATGTCACATTGAAGAAATGTGATGTCACAATGGAGCACTATGATGTCACAATGAAACACTATGATGTCAGATTGGAGCACTGTGATAACACATTGGAGAACGGTGATGTCACAATGGAGAACAGTGATGTCACAATGGAGAACTGTGATGGCATAATGGAGTGCTGTGATGTCACAATGGAGCACGGTGATGTCATAATTGAGAACTGATGTCACATTGGAGAACTGTGACGTCACATTGGAGCACTGTGTTGTCACAATGGAGCACTGTGATGTCACAAGTGAGCACTGTGATGGCATAATGGAGAACTGATGTCACAATGGAGCACTGTGATGTCACAATGGAGCACAGTGATGGCATAATGGAGAACTGTGATATCACAATGGAGCACGGTGATATCACAATGGAGCACGATGATATCACAATGCACATTGGAGCACGATGATATCACAATGGAGCACGATGATATCACAATGTCACATTGGAGAACTGTGATGGCATAATGGAGCACTGTGATGTCACAATGGAGCACTGTGATATGACAATGGAGAACTGTGATGGCATAATGGAGAACTGTGATGGCATAATGGAGAGGTGTGATGTCACAATGGAGGACTGTGATGTCACATTGGAGCACTGTGATGTCACATTGGAGAACCGTGATGTCACAATGGAGCACTGTGATGTCACAGTGGAGAACTGTGATGGCATAATCGAGTGCTGTGATGTCACAATGGAGCACTGTGATGGCATAATGGAGAATTGATGTCACAATGGAGCACTGTGATGTCACAATGGAGCATTGTGATGGCATAATGGAGAACTGATGTCAGAATGGAGCACTGTGATGTCATAATGGAGAACCGATATCACAATGGAGCCCTGTGATGTCACAATGGAGAACTGTGATGTCACAATGGAGCACTGTGAGGTCACAATGGAGAACTGTGATGGCATAATCGAGTGCTGTGATGTCACAATGGAGCACTGTCATGGCATAATGGAGAACTGATGTCACAATGGAGCTCTGTGATGTCATATTGGAGAACTGTGATGTCACAATGGAGCACTGTGATGGCATAATGAAGCACTATGATGTCACATTTGAGCACTGTGATATCACATTGGAGAACTGTGACATCACATTGGAGAACTGTGATGTCACAATGGAGAACTGTGATGGCATAATGGAGTGAGTGCTGTGATGTCACAATGGAGAACGGTGATGGCATAATGGAGAACTGATGTCACATTGGAGAACTGTGATGTCACATTGGAGCACTGTGTTGTCACAATGGAGCACTGTGATGTCACAATTGAGCACTGTGATGGCATAATGGAGAACTGATGTCAAAATGGAGCACTGTGATGGCATAATAGAGTGCTGTGATATCACAATGGAGCACTGTGATGGCATAATGGAGAACTGATGTCACAATGGAGCACTGTGATGTCACAATGGAGCACTGTGATGTCACAATGAAGAACTGTGATGGCATAATGGAGTGCTGTGATGTCACAATGGAGCACTGTGATGGCATAATGGACAACTGATGTCACAGTGGAGTACTGTGATGTCACAATGAAGCACTATGATGTCACAGTGGAGTACTGTGATGTCACAATGAAGCACTATGGTGTCACAACGGGGCACTGTGATGTCACAATGAACCACTATGATGTCACATTGGAGGACTGTGATAACACATTGAGAAATGTGATGTCACAGTGGAGCACTGTGATGTCACAATGGAGCACTGTGATGGCATAATGGAGAACTGATATCACAATGAAGCTCTATGATGTCACATTGGAGAACTGTGATGTCACATTGGTAAACTGTGATGTCACAATGGAGCACTGTGATGGCATAATGGAGAACTGTGATGTCACAATGGAGCACTGTAATGGCATAATTGAGTGCTATGATGTCACAATGGAGCAATATGGTGTCACATTGAAGAACTGTGATGTCACAATGGAGCACTATGATGTCACAATGAAGCACTATGATGTCACATTGGAGCAGTGTGATATCACATTGGAGAAATGTGATGTCACAGTGGAGAACTGTGATGTCACAATGGAGAATTGTGATGGCATAATCGAGTGCTGCGATGTCACAATGGAGCACTGTGATGTCACAATGGAGCACTGTGATGGCATAATGGAGAACTGATGTCACAATAGAGCACTGTGATGTCACAATGGAGCACTGTGATGGCATAATGGAGAACTGTGATGTCACAATGGAGCACTATAATGGCATAATGGAGTGCTATGATGTCACAATGGAGCACTATGATGTCACATTGAAGTACTGTGATGACACAATGGAGCATTATGATGTCACAATGAAGCATTATGATGTCACATTGGAGCACTGTGATGTCACATTGCAGAACTGTGATGTCACAACAGAGCACTGTGATGGCATAATGGAGAACTGTGATATCACAATAGAGAACTGTGATATCACAATGGAGCACTGTGATGTCACAATGAAGCACTATGATGTCACATTGGAGCACTGTGATATCACATTGGAGAACTGTGATGTCACAATGGTGCACTGTGATGTCACAATGGAGCACTGTGATGGCATAATGGAGAAATGATGTCACGATGGAGCACTGTGATGTCACATTGGAGAACTGTGACATCACATTGGAGAACCCTGATGTCACAATTGAGCACTGTGATGTCACAATGGAGCACTGTGATGGCATAATGGAGAACTGATGTCACAATGGAGTACTGTGATATCACATGGGAGAACTGTGATGTCACAATGGAGCACTGTGATGGCATAATGTAGAACTGTGATGTCACAATGCAGAACTGTAATGGCATAATGGATTGCTGTGATGTCACAATGGAGCACTATGATGTCACATTGAAGAAATGTGATGTCACAATGGAGCACTATGATGTCACAATGAAGCACTATGATGTCAGATTGGAGCACTGTGATAACAAATTGGAGAACGGTGATGTCACAATGGAGAACAGTGATGTCACAATGGAGAACTGTGATGGCATAATGGAGTGCTGTGATGTCACAATGGAGCATGGTGATGGCATAATTGAGAACTGATGTCACATTGGAGAACTGTGACGTCACATTGGAGCACTGTGTTGTCACAATGGAGCACTGTGATGTCACAAGTGAGCACTGTGATGGCATAATGGAGAACTGATGTCACAATTGAGCACTGTGATGTCACAATGGAGCACAGTGATGGCATAATGGAGAACTGTGATATCACAATGGAGCACGGTGATATCACAATGGAGCACGATGATATCACAATGCACATTGGAGCACGATGATATCACAATGGAGCACGATGATATCACAATGTCACATTGGAGAACTGTGATGGCATAATGGAGCACTGTGATGTCACAATGGAGCACTGTGATATGACAATGGAGAACTGTGATGGCATAATGGAGAACTGTGATGGCATAATGGAGAGGTGTGATGTCACAATGGAGGACTGTGATGTCACATTGGAGCACTGTGATGTCATATTGGAGAACCGTGATGTCACAATGGAGCACTGTGATGTCACAGTGGAGAACTGTGATGGCATAATCGAGTGCTGTGATGTCACAATGGAGCACTGTGATGGCATAATGGAGAATTGATGTCACAATGGAGCACTGTGATGTCACAATGGACAACTGTGATGGCATAATGGAGAACTGTGATATCACAATGGAGCACTGTGATGTCACAATGAAGCACTATGATGTCACATTGGAGCACTGTGATATCACATTGGAGAACTGTGATGTCACAATGGAGCACTGTGAGGTCACAATGGAGCACTGTGAGGTCACAATGGAGAACTGTGATGGCATAATCGAGTGCTGTGATGTCACAATGGAGCACTGTCATGGCATAATGGAGAACTGATGTCACAATGGAGCTCTGTGATGTCACATTGGAGAACTCTGATGTCACAATGGAGCACGGTGATGGCATAATGAAGCACTATGATGTCACATTTGAGCACTGTGATATTACATTGGAGAACTGTGATGTCACAATGGAGAACTGTGATGTCACAATGTAGAACTGTGATGGCATAATGGAGTGAGTGCTGTGATGTCACAATGGAGCACGGTGATGGCATAATGGAGAACTGATGTCACATTGGAGAACTGTGACGTCACATTGGAGCACTGTGTTGTCAAAATGGAGCACTGTGATGTCACAATTGAGCACTGTGATGGCATAATGGAGAACTGATGTCACAATGGAGCACTGTGATGTCACAATGGAGCACGGTGATGGCATAATGGAGAACTGTGATATCACAATGGAGCACGATGATATCACAATATAGTGTTGTTGTCACAGTGGAGCACTGTGATGGCATAATGGAGACCTGATGTCACAATGGAGCACTGTGATGGCATAATGAAGAACTGATGTCACAATGGAGAACTGTGATGTCACAATGGAGCACTGTGATGGCATAATGGAGAGGTGTGATGTCACAATGGAGCACTGTAATGGCATAATGGAGTGCTATGATGTCACAATGGAGCACTATGATGTCACATTGAAGAACTGTGATGTCACAATGGAGCACTCTGATGTCACAATGAAGCACTATGATGTCACATTGGAGCACTGTGATATCACATTGGAGAACTGTGGTGTCACAATGGAGAACGGTGATGTCACAATGGAGCACTGTGATGGCATAATGGAGAACTGATGTCAAAATGGAGCACTGTGATGTCACAATGGAGCACTGTGATGGCATAATGGAGAACTGATGTCACAATGGAGCACTGTGATGTCACAGTGGAGCACGGTGATGGCATAATGGAGAACTGTGATATCACAATGGAGCACTATGATATCACAATGGAGTGTTGTGATGTCACAATGGAGCACTGTGATGGCATAATGGAGAACTGATATCACAATGGAGCACTGTGATGTCACAATGGGGCACGGTGATGGCATAAAGGAGAACTGTGATATCACAATGGAGCACTATGATATCACAATGGAATGTTGTGATGTCACAATGGAGCACTGTGATGTCACAATGGCGCACTCTGATGTCACAATGGAGCATTGTCATGGCATAATGGAGAAATGATGTCACAATGAAGCACTGTGATGGCATAATGGATTGCTATGATGTCACAATGGAGCCCTGTGATGTCACATTGGAGAACTGTGATATCACATTGGAGAACTGTGATGTCACAATGGAGCACTGTGATGTCACTATGGAGAACTGTGATGGCATAATGGAGAAGTGATGTCACAATGAAGCACTATGATGTCACATTAGAGAACTTTGTTATCACATTGGAGAACTGTGATGTCACAAAGGAGAACTGGGATGTCACAATGGAGAACTGTGATGGCATAATCGAGTGCTGTGATGTCACAATGAAGCACTTTGATGGCAAAATGGAGAACTGATATCACAATGGAGCACTGTGATGTCACAATGGAGCACTGTGATGGCATAATGGAGAACTGATGTCACAATGAAGCACTATGATGTCACATTGGAGCACTGTGATGTCACAATGGAGAACTGTGATGTCACAATGGAGAACTGTGATGGCATAATGGAGTGCTGTGATGTCACAATGGGCCTCTGTGATGGCATAATGGACAACTGATGTCACAATGGAGTACTGTGATGTCACAATGGAGCACTGTGATGGCATAATGGACAACTGATGTCACAATGAAGCAGTATGATGTCACAATGGAGCACTGTGATGTCACAATGAAGCACTATGATGTCACATTGGAGGACGGTGATATCACATTGGAGAATTGTGATGTCACAATGGAGCACTGTGATGTCACAATGGAGCACTGTGATGGCATAATGGAGAACTGATGTCACAATGAAGCACTATGATGTCACATTGGAGCACTGTGTTATCATATTGGAGAACTGTGATGTCACAATGGAGAACTGTGATGTCACAATGGAGAACTGTGATGGCATAATCGAGCGCTGTGATGTCACAATGGAGCTCTGTGATGGCATAATGGAGAACTGATGTCACAATGGAGAACTGTGATGTCACAATGGAGCACTGTGATGGCATAATGGACAATTGATATCACAATGAAGCACTATGATGTCACATTGGAGCACTGTGATGTCACAATGGAGAACTGTGATGTCACAATGGAGAACTGTGATGGCATAATGGAGTGCTGTGATGTCACAATGGAGCACTGTGATGGCATAATGGACAACTGATGTCACAGTGGAGTACTGTGATGTCACAATGGAGCACAGTATGGCATAATGGAGAACTGATGACACAATGAAGCACTATGATGTCACAATGGAGCACTGTGATGTCACAATGAAGCACTATGATGTCACATTGGAGGACTGTGATATCACATTGGAGAACTGTGACGTCACAGTGGAGCACTGTGATGTCACAATGGAGCACTGTGATGGCATAATGGAGAAATGATGTCACAATGAAGCGCTATGATGTCACATTGGAGAACTGTGATGTCACATTGGTGAATTCTGATGTCACAATGGAGCACTGTGATGGCATAATGGAGAACTGATGACACAATGAAGCACTATGATGTCACAATGGAGCACTGTGATGTCACAATGAAGCACTATGATGTCACATTGGAGGACTGTGATATCACATTGGAGAACTGTGACATCACAGTGGAGCACTGTGATGTCACAATGGAGCACTGTGATGGCATAATGGAGAAATGATGTCACAATGAAGCGCTATGATGTCACATTGGAGAACTGTGATGTCACATTGGTGAATTGTGATGTCACAATGGAGCACTGTGATGGCATAATGGAGAACTGAGATGTCACAATGTAGCACTGTAATGGCATAATTGAGTGCTATGATGTCACAATGGAGCAATATGGTGTCACATTGAAGAACTGTGATGTCACAATGGAGCACTATGATGTCACAATGAAGCACTATGATGTCACATTGGAGCACTGTGATATCACATTGGAGAACTGTGATGTCACAATGGAGAACTGTGACGTCACAATGGAGAACTGTGATGGCATAATCGAGTGCTGTGATGTCACAATGGAGCCCTGTGATGTCACAATGGAGCACTGTGATGGCATAATGGAGAACTGATGTCACAATAGAGCACTGTGATGTCACAATGGAGCACTGTGATGGCATAATGGAGAACTGTGATGTCACAATGGAGCACTATAATGGCATAATGGAGTGCTATGATGTCACAATGGAGCACTATGTTGTCACATTGAAGTACTGTGATGACACAATGGAGCATTATGATGTCACAATGAAGCATTATGATGTCACATTGGAGCACTCTGATGTCACATTGGAGAACTGTGATGTCACAATGGAGCACTGTGATGGCATAATGGAGAACTGATGTCACAATGGAGCACTGTGATGTCACAATGGAGCACTGTGATGGCACAATAGAGAACTGTGATATCAAAATGGAGCACTGTGATGTCACAATGAAGCGCTATGATGTCACATTGGAGCACTGTGATATCACATTGGAGAACTGTGATGTCACAATGGAGCACTGTGATGTCACAATGGAGCACTGTGATGGCATAATGGAGAAATGATGTCACGATGGAGCACTGTGATGTCACATTGGAGAACTGTGACATCACATTGGAGAACTGTGATGTCACAATTGAGCACTGTGATGTCACAATGGAGCACTGTGATGGCATAGTGGAGAACTGATGTCACAATGGTGTACTGTGATATCACATGGGAGAACTGTGATGTCACAATGGAGCACTGTGATGGCATAATGGAGAACTGTGATGTCCCAATGCAGAACTGTAATGGCATAATGGATTGCTGTGATGTCACAATGGAGCACTATTATGTCACATTGAAGAAATGTGATGTCACAATGGAGCACTATGATGTCACAATGAAGCACTATGATGTCAGATTGGAGCACTGTGATAACACATTGGAGAACGGTGATGTCACAATGGAGAACAGTGATGTCACAATGGAGAACTGTGATGGCATAATGGAGTGCTGTGATGTCACAATGGAGCACGGTGATGGCATAATGGAGAACTGATGTCACATTGGAGAGCTGTGATGTCACATTGGAGCACTGTGTTGTCACAATGGAGCACTGTGAGGTCACAAGTGAGCACTGTGATGGCATAATGGAGAACTGATGTCACAATGGAGCACTTTGATGTCACAATGGAGCACAGTGATGGCATAATGGAGAACAGTGATATCACAATGGAGCACGGTGATATCACAATGGAGCACGATGATATCACAATGCACAATGGAGCACGATGATATCACAATGGAGCACGATGATATCACAATGTCACATTGGAGAACTGTGATGGCATAATGGAGCACTGTGATGTCACAATGGAGTACTGTGATATGACAATGGAGAACTGTGATGGCATAATGGAGAACTGTGATGGCATAATGGAGCATTGTGATGGCATAATGGAGAACTGTGGTATCACAATGGAGCACTGTGATGTCACAATGAAGCACTATGATGTCACATTGGAGAACCGTGATGTCACAATGGAGCACTTTGATGTCACAGTGGAGAACTGTGATGGCATAATCGAGTGCTGTGATGTCACAATGGAGCACTGTGATGGCATAATGGAGAATTGATGTCACAATGGAGCACTGTGATGTCACAATGGAGTATTGTGATGACATAATGGAGAACTGTGGTATCACAATGGAGCACTGTGATGTCACAATGAAGCACTATGATGTCACATTGGAGCACTGTGATATCACATTGGAGAACTGTGATGTCACAATGGAGCACTGTGAGGTCACAATGGAGCACTGTGATGGCATAATCGAATGCTGTGATGTCACAATGGAGCACTCTCATGGAGTAATGGAGAACTGATGTCACATTTGAGCACTGTGATAACATATTGGAGAACTGTGATGTCACAATGGAGAACTGTGATGGCATAATGGAGTGCTGTGATGTCACAATGGAGCACGGTGATGGCATAATTGAGAACTGATGTCACATTGGAGAACTGTGACGTCACATTGGAGCACTGTGTTGTCACAATGGAGCACTGTGATGTCACAAGTGAGCACTGTGATGGCATGATGGAGAACTGATGTCACAATAGAGCACTGTGATGTCACAATGGAGCATGGTGATGGCATAATGGAGAACTGTGATATCACAATGGAGCACTATGATATCACAATGGAGTGTTGTGATGTCACAATGGAGCACTGTATTGGCATAATGGAGAACTGATGTCACAAAGAAGTGTTGTGATGTCACAATGGAGCACTGTGATGTCACAATGGCGCACTGTGATGTCACAATGGAGCACTTTCATGGCATAATGGAGAACTGATGTCACAATGGAGCCCTGTGATGTCACATTGGAGAACTGTGACATCACATTGGAGAACTGTGATGTCACAATGGAGCATTATGATGTCACAATGGAGAATTGTGATGGCAAAATGGAGAACTGATGTCACAATGAAGCACTATGATGTCACATTGGAGCATTGTGTTATCACATTGGAGAACTGTGATGTCACAATGGAGAACTGTGATGTCACAATGGAGAACTGTGATGGCATAATCGAGTGCTGTGATGTCACAATGGAGCAGTGTGATGGCATAATGGAGAACTGATGTCACAATGGAGCACTGTGATGTCACAATGGAGCACTGTGATGGCATAATGGAGAATTGATGTCACAATGAAGCACTATGATGTCACATTGGAGCACTGTGATGTCACAATGGAGAACTGTGATGTCACAATGGAGAACTGTGATGGCATAATGGAGTGCTGTGATGTCACAATGGAGCACTTTGATGGCATAATGGACAACTGATGTCACAATGGTGTACTGTGATGTCACAATGGATCACTGTGATGGCATAATGGAGCACTGTGATTGCATAGTGGAGAACTGTGATGTCACAATGGAGCACTGTAATGGCATAATGGATTGCTGTGATGTCACAATGGAGCACTATGATGTCACATTGAAGTACTGTGTTGTAACAATGGAGCATTATGATGTCACAATGAAGCATTATGATGTCACAATTGAGCACTGTGAGGGCATAATGGAGAACTGATGTCACAATGGAGCACTGTGATGTCACAATGGAGCACGGTGATGGCATAATGGAGAACTGTGATATCACAATGGAGCACGATGATATCACAATATAGTGTTGTTGTCACAGTGGAGCACTGTGATGGCATAATGGAGACCTGATGTCACAATGGAGCACTGTGATGGCATAATGAAGAACTGATGTCACAATGGAGCACTGTGATGTCACAATGGAGCACTGTGATGGCATAATGGAGAGGTGTGATGTCACAATGGAGCACTGTAATGGCATAATGGAGTGCTATGATGTCACAATGGAGCACTATGATGTCACATTGAAGAACTGTGATGTCACAATGGAGCACTCTGATGTCACAATGAAGCACTATGATGTCACATTGGAGCACTGTGATATCACATTGGAGAACTGTGATGTCACAATGGAGAACAGTGATGTCACAATGGAGAACTGTGATGGCATAATCGAGTGCTGTGATGTCACAATGGAGCACTGTGATGTCACAATGGAGCACTGTGATGGCATAATGGAGAACTGATGTCACAATAGAGCACTGTGATGTCATAATGGAGCACTGTGATGGCATAATGGAGAACTGTGATGTCACAATGGAGCACTGTAATGGCATAATGGAGTGCTATGATGTCACAATGGAGCACTATGATGTCACATTGAAGTACTGTGATGTCACAATGGAGCATTATGATGTCACAATGAAGCATTATGATGTCACATTGGAGCACTGTGATGTCACAATGGAGCACTGTGATGGCATAATGGAGAATTGTGATGTCAAAATGGAGAACTGTAATGGGATAATGGATTGCTTTGATGTCACAATGGACCACTATGATGTCACATTGAAGAACTGTGATGTCACAATGAAGCACTATGATGTCAGATTGGAACACTGTGATGTCACATTGGAGAACTGTGATGTCACAATGGAGCAATGTGATGTCACAATGGAGAACTGTGATGGCAAAATGGAGAACTGATGTCACAATGAAGCACTATGATGTCACATTGGGGCATTGTGTCATCACATTGGAGAACTGTGATGTCACAATGGAGAACTGTGATGTCACAATGGAGAACTGTGATGGCATAATGGAGTGCTGTGCTCTGACAATGGAGCACGGTGATGGCATAATGGAGAACTGATGTCACATTGGAGAACTGTGACGTCACATTGGAGCACTGGGTTGTCACAATGGAGCACTATGATTTTACAATGGAGCACTGTGATGGCATAATGGAGAACTGATGTCACAATGGAGCACTGTGATGTCACAATGGAGCACGGTAATGGCATAATGGAGAACTGTGATATCACAATGGAGCACGATGATATCACAATGCACTGTTGTGATGTCACAATGGAGCACTGTCAGGAGCCAAGTAGCCTAACTGATTCTCATGGGAAAAAGCAGTGTACCCAATCTTCCGTTAACAGTTTCAATAGCAACCATTTTTCAACAAAACCACAGTATGTACCTTTTGATCTACTCCCTGAAACATAATGGTTTGCTGTATGGTCCGTTGATCAGGCCCTGGAACAAAGAGACCTTTTCCTGAACCCTACCTTACCCTAACTTCCTCCTAGTAACTTTCCATACCCCTATCTACTTCTCCTAGCTCCTAGCATATATAAACCTGATTCCCCTTGCAATAAACGAGACCTTGACGCAACTCAGACTGACTTTGTCTTCCTTTACGCGCCTGGTCTCCTTTCTCTCTCACCCCCATTGATCTTTCAGGAGGTGCCTCCTCGGGTCTCATCAAATAACGTGGCCCGCGGGACGGGTCAAGTGGCGCCCGAACGTGGGGCTCGAGGCACGGTGACCTACCGGACGACGGATAACAAAAGGGGCCCCGGAGAGAATTAGGGTAGAGACGCCCGGACCGCATCACTCGTGCAACGCGGGAGAGTCTTGAGGTAAGTGTCGTCCAATCGATCAATGGGAAAAAATTTATCTAAAGAGGCTGTTTTTTTAAAGGAGATGAAAGGGAATCTTCGGGAGAGAGGACTAAGAGTTAAAAAAAAGGATTTAGTAAAGTTCTTTCAATATGTGGAGGAGAAGTGTCCCTGGTTAGTGATTAATGGACCAGGAATTCACCCTTTGACTTGGAACAAGGTTGGAAAAGATATTAACAAATTAATCAGAGACGGGGAAAATGTCCCCGATGCCTTTTTTAGTTTTTATGGTGTGATTAGAGATTTTCTAAAGGAAGCAGAGGGAGATGGGCGTGCTTCACATTTACTAGCCCTTGCAGAGGATTTTCTCTCAAACTCCCCCTGCCTGACACCCAAGTGTCCAGAGGTTTATTACATCTACCGGTAAGAGCGCTCTCTGTCTTGCTGTGTCTTTCTGTCTTGTTACTTTTGTTTTGTACTTTGCAGGCTCAATTTGTACTTTTCAGGCTCTCACTGGGACAGACGTGTCCAGACAGTGAACCTGGCGGTGAAGGGAGACGTCCCAGAGCCCTAAAGCCACCTCAGAGTTGACGATCTGGTTTAGGAGCATCTTTGGGTATCTTCCCCCACGGTGGGAGGAAGTGCCACTTTGTATTTTGTCCCGGGAATTTGTCAGAGCCATTTTGTGGGTTTTTTGTATGTTTTGTTGTGATCATTGTTACTTTACTCTCTTCTTCTCTTCCAAGAAAAAAGGTGCATGTCTGACTGACAGGGATGTGGAAGCCCCTGATGTCTGTTTAATTAAGGACAGAGATCCTCCAGTCTGGATTGTTTTTGGTGTGATTGAGCCTGGAGGGTCAAAACCTCCCCCCCCCCCCAGAGCACATCAGGCTGTCACTGTTCTTGGAGCTTTGTTGGTTGTCTCGTTGGGACAAAGTTTTTTCGTGTGCCCTTGGTCTTGTGTGTAATGTGTTAATTGTTCTCATTGTTGACTTGACTGTGACTGGACGCTATGGGACAGTTCCCTTCTTCTCCACTAGACCTTTGCCTAGCTCACTGAAAGGATGTGTGAGCCACAATAAAGGGAACTGGGTCCCCCACTCCCACTCCCCGACTGAACTGAGATAAACAGGTATCCCCTGCCAGGTGGGGCTTGCATACTGCAAGAGGGGCTTGCTGGCTGTGAATGAGGCAGTGCTGATGTTCCGGTTCTTGGATTGTCTGTGTAAATGTTATTTGTTTTTGTCTACTAACCTCCCTTATTTTTCTAGAGGAAGAGGAGGAGAGAGAGGCATAACAAAGGCTACCTCCATCCCCCCCTAGCTCTCTTGCTATCAGGACTGCAGCCAGCTGGCTGCTCTCACTAGGGTGGGGGTGCGTGCTCTTGGTACAGGCGGGCAAAGACGGGAACTTTGGACAGGACAATGGGGACTGCCTGCAATTGACAAAAACTGTGTGTACACTGAACAGAGAATCTGACTTTAGTCAGAAGAGTTAACAAAAACTTTTTTTCAGGAACACTGGCAGCCAAGGACACGCTCTATGCCCACTGCTCCCCCTCCCTTCCTTTACTGTGATAACTTCAAGGTTTCTTCTGCCGGCCAGCAGCTTCTATTGTTAACCCTTCTCTGTCCTGGTATTGCTTAAAAGGAAATGTTAAATTACCAGTTCAAGACACTGGGAAAATTATGCTTTTGTTTCCACAGGAAAAATAAAAATTTACATGGGTTTTGGTCATTTGAGTTCAATGGGTTACAAATACTTGCCATCATTTAAGAGACTTGGTTTCAAATTATTGTTGGTTAAGATAAAAAAATGTTTAAAAAATATATAAAATACAAGTTATTAGAATACGTAAAAACAAGGTATAAAGGTCTGAGGATAAAAAGGCTTATATAATGATTTAAAAAAAAATGACTTAAGATATATAAAAATAATGAAATATGTTTCAGGTTTCTTTGTCTTGCTATTCTGCTGTTACATTGAGACTCCAAAGGGTCATAGTTGTAAAAATGTCTGTCTACTCTACAGGTATGAACGAAAAATGTGGCCACATATATGTTTGGTTTTGAATGTCTGAGTTTGCATGTCCTTTGTGTTAAGGAATACAAGTTAATACTAGTCATCTGGCTATTCAGATACTAGTTTAAAGCATAAACTGTTCTATTTAAATAAAAAAACTGAGAGGTATATTTGACTAATATACTTATAGAAGAACAAATTGGCCTGGTTATTGTTACCAAATTTAGAGATATTTTTAAGATTGGACCTAGATTTGTTTGGCTCAGATACATTTAATAGATAATGGTCCTCAAACCTGTCAAAGATCTGATGAATATGGCATTTACATTATTTGATGAAAAACTTACTATAGCAAACAGAGACTCCAAGCTCCCCAGCTCCTAGCAATGACTCCCAAGGAATGGCCAATTCCCCTATGCTATGTCAAAAGTATGTAGCTCAGTCTATCGATCCAGTGAGGGTCTAATACCCCGAAGTTTATATTATACATTATATGGATGATTTGTTAATAGCAGGAAAATCTGAAGAAAAAACACAAAATGTAGCTCAAAAGATAATTATCACACTTCAGGACCGAGGATTTCATATAGCTCCAGAGAAGATATAAACCCAATACCCCTTCCTGTTTTTAGGGTTCGAGTTACACCCGGACCTCCTCTATACACAAAAAATCCAGATTAGAAAAGATACACTTCGTTGTCTCAATGATTTTCAAAAGCTTTTAGGGGATATCAATTGGCTGCGACCCTATTTAAAAATAACCAAGGGAGAGTTACGCCCCCTTGAGGATATCCTCAAAGGAGACTCCGACCCTCAATCCCCTAGATACCTTACGGTGGAGGCAGAGAGGGTGTTACAAAAGGTTGAAACGGCCATCACTCAACAACACACGGGATATTTTGACCCAACTCTCCCATTGTATTTGATCATTTTTTCTACAGATTTTGCCCCTACAGGCCTGCTTTGGCAAGAGTCCGTACCTTTACTGTGGGTACATCTTCCTGTTACTAAAAGAAAAATCCTTCCTACTTATCCTTCCCTGGTTTGCCAATCAATAATGTTAGGAATAAAAGCCTCCACTCGATACTTTGGACATGACCCTGATATTATTGTTATGCCATATGATAAAGAGCAACTTGAATGGTTATGCACCCGTAGTCCTGACTGGGCCATTCTTGTCTGCACCTATGAAGGGAAACTTGACACACAAATGCCCAGTAACAAACTCCTACAATTCTTCTCCCTCACTTCTTTTGTTTTTCTTAAAAATACCCGAATGGAGCCCATCCCGGACTCCCCTGTGCTTTTCATAGATGGGTCAAGTAATGGTAAAGCTGCTTATGTCCTCAATGGCCAAAAGAATGTTATGACAACCCCTTTTAAGTCAGCTCAGCTGGTGGAGCTATATGCTGCCCTTGCTGTCTTTAAAAATTTTGAAGATTGTTCCTTTAATTTGTATTCAGACAGTAGATATGTGGTAGGGGCTTTACAGGCTTTAGAAATGGTCCCAGTAATCCAACCCATTACTCCCACCTTCCAAATGTTTTCTGAATTACAAAAATTAATACGACAAAGGTCACTACCCTTTTATGTTGGCCATATTCGTGCCCACACAGGCCTACCTGGACCCCTAACTCAGGGAAATGAACTTGCCGATTCTGCTACACGTTCTATCTTGATTTCTCATTTGGAACATGATCAGGTAGCAGCTGCTCGTGAGGCGCACCGCCTTCATCACCTCAATGCTCAAACTTTGAGACTAAGGTTCTCAATTACTAGAGAACAGGCTAGGGAAATTGTAAAAAGTTGCAAAAATTGCCTGATGCTCTTACCTGAACCTCATTATGGAGTAAACTCCAGAGGGCTTATTCCTGGACAACTATGGCAGATGGATGTCACCCATGTTCCTTCTTTTGGCAAATTAAAGTTTATACATGTTACTGTAGATACCTTCAGTGGATTTTTTTGTGCCTCTGCTCATAGTGGAGAAGCCACCAAAGATGTTATCAATCATATGTTACATGTCTTCACAGTGCTAGGTCAGCCGAAATGTATAAAAACTGATAATGGTCCAGGATATACTAGTAGCAAATTTAGACAATTTTGTTTACAATTAGGAATTAAACACTTCACTGGAATATCCTATAACCCTCAAGGCCAAGGTATCGTGGAGAGAGCTCACCAAACTTTAAAAAATACTCTTAATAAACTTAGCTCACAAGAGACACTATTTCCCCTTAAGGGAAACCACAAAGCTCTGCCTTCTCACACCCTATTCGTATTAAATTTTCTGACATTGGACGCTTTTGGAAAATCTACAGCTGAGCGACACTGGCACCCAGAAACCAAACAAGGATATGCACAGGTCCTTTGGAAAGATCCAATAACTGGAAAATGGGGCAGTCCTGATCCAGTTATAATCTGGGGAAAGGGATCTGCATGTATTTATGACTCCAAGGAAAATGGGGCTCGTTGGCTACCAGAAAGACTGATTAAGCCTTACTCTGCACAGATTGCCTCCCTAGACTAAGGAAAAAATAACTGTTATGTCCAGGACACAACCCTGAGACAAAATTCTCTCTTTTTCTTTCAGAAATGCCTCCGGCTTGGAAAATAAAGGGAGCCACGGACATCTCAATGGCAGGACCTGTTCATCGCGAGCCTTGGAAAACCAACCCCTGCTTCATCGTTTGCTTACTACTCTTCCCCCTTCCCCTCTCCTGCATCTCCAAGGAAAGCCCCCATGCTATTAAAAAGCTTACCTGGCGAATTTTCACAGTAACAGGGGAGGAGGTCTGGAGCATTACTGCAAACCATGCTCCCTATTCCTGGTGGCCATCACTCACTCCTGACTTCTGTCAGCTGGCTGCAGGATTGAATTCTTGGGATATACCTACTATTGGCCAACACCAGTTAAATGGTACAGGGGTTCAAACGATTCCAAACTGCAATCAATTTCCTCATAGTCCTAAAACTACTTGGACAAGCCCTTGTGGGACATTCCATGATAATGACCCTGCCGTGATGACTGCCCCAGGCTGTGTTAGTCCTACAGCTCGTTGTAGGTTAGCACAATCTGACTTTTATGTCTGCCGTAAGGATGGTAGAAGCCGAGCCACGGCTGCTAGATGTGGGGGATTCGAGATCTTCTTTTGTGCTCGATGGGGTTGTGAAACTACAGGGGCAGCTTACTGGGAACCAACTTCATCTTGGGACCTTATTTCAGTTACAAGGGGATACAGTAAGCCTAGCACAAATAGACATTTTTGCTTTAGCCCCTATACTGGGACAGCCTATAATCCCGGGCTATCATTACCTTTAAACATAACCTTCACCCCTCAGGGTAGGGCGAATTGAGAATGGCCCTCAGGAAAAACATGGGGACTCCGTTGGTATCTTGATGGTACAGATAAAGGAGTCATTTTCAAGATCTTGCTAACAATAGAAAACCTGTACCCAAAGTCGGTAGGACCAAATGTAGTTCTCTCTGACCAAAAAGTTCCCTCCAATCATGAAAAGGTGCCATCACCTCCTTCCCCTTCACCTCATCCTTGTCCCTTTCCCTACCATATAGGCGCCGTGACTACCATCATAGACTCCAGCAATGACACTCTCCTTACTCCTTTTAGAGGAACAGGAGATAGATTGTTTAATTTGGTCCAGGGAGCTTATCTGGCCCTAAATGCCACAAATCCAAACAGAACCTTGGGTTGCTGGCTCTGCCTTACCTCCAGTTGCCCTTATTATGAAGGAATCGCCTTTCAGTCTACTGCCAATAACCTAACTTCCCCGAGCAATAGGTGTCAGACTAAGCCACATAAACTAACACTCCCTGAAGTCTCCGGACAAGGTTCTTGTCTGGGCAAGATTCCATCAACCCATAGTCACCTCTGTAAACAAACTCTGACACCCTATAAAGGGAGCTATTATCTCGAAGCACCCAACGGGTCCTACTGGGCCTGTAACACAGGATTGACCCCTTGCATATCTGCTCAGATATTTGATGATTCCCATGAATTTTGTGTGATGGTCCAGTTATGGCCTCGTGTCACTTATCATCAAGAAAGCTCAGTGATGGAATTCTTTGAGCAGAGAGGCAGATACACTCGAGAACCTGTGTCTATGACTATTGCCCTATTGTTAGGTATTGGAGGCATTGCTGCAGGAGTTGGTACAGGAACTGCTGCCCTCGTGCAGAGCAACCACCTTATGCAGTTACAAATGGCTATGACTACTGACCTAGAGGCCATAGAAAGATCCATTTCTGCCCTGGAGAAGTCTTTAACCTCGCTCTCTGAGGTTGTGTTACAAAATAGAAGAGGTCTGGATTTACTATTTTTAAAGGAGGGGGGTTTATGTGCAGCCTTGAAGGAAGAATGCTGCTTTTATGCTGATCACACTGGGGTAGTTAGAGAATCAATGGAGAAATTAAGAGAAAGATTAGCACAAAGAAAACGTGATTTTGAAAATCAAAACAATTGGTTTGAGGGTTGGCTAAAGGGGTCCCCTTGGCTTTCTACTCTGATCCCCACCCTCTTGGCCCCCTTGATCATTTTCCTTCTCCTCCTCACCTTTGGTCCTTGGGCTTTTCAACGACTAACACAATTCATCAAAAATCAGATCGATTCGGCCCTAGCAAAAACTGTTTCAGTACATTACCATTGGACAGAAACTCGAGAGGAAACTATTGAAACAGGTGAAAGGCTCAGGTTCAGTGGCCTACGAACCTAAAAACCCCTATAACTAAAAGCTAGAGGGTACTCAATGACGGGAATAGTATGGGGCCTGTGCTGGGAGCACAACGTACAGAGGTCGCCAGAGACCGGCTCAACATGGCACGTTGCCAGACAGGACTGCACCCCATATAGCCTAAGACAGGGGCCCTCTCGATTTATGACCAAAGCCTGCTTTGGCCATTTTATAGAAAGAAGGGGGAATTGTCAGGAGCCAAGTAGCCTAACTGATTCTCATGGGAAAAAGCAGTGTACCCAATCTTCCGTTAACAGTTTCAATAGCAACCATTTTTCAACAAAACCACAGTATGTACCTTTTGATCTACTCCCTGAAACATAATGGTTTGCTGTATGGTCCGTTGATCAGGCCCTGGAACAAAGAGACCTTTTCCTGAACCCTACCTTACCCTAACTTCCTCCTAGTAACTTTCCATACCCCTATCTACTTCTCCTAGCTCCTAGCATATATAAACCTGATTCCCCTTGCAATAAACGAGACCTTGACGCAACTCAGACTGACTTTGTCTTCCTTTACGCGCCTGGTCTCCTTTCTCTCTCACCCCCATTGATCTTTCAGGAGGTGCCTCCTCGGGTCTCATCAAATAACGTGGCCCGCGGGATGGGTCAGAGCACTGTGATGGCATAATGGAGAACTGATTTCACAATGGAGTACTGTGATGTCACAATGGAGAACAGTGATGTCACAGTGGAGCACTGTGATGGCATAATGGAGAACTGATGTCACAATGGAGAACTGTAATGGCATAATGGATTGCGATGATGTCACAATGGAGCACTATGATGTCACATTGAAGAACTGTGATGTCACAATGAAGCACTATGATGTCAGATTGGAGCACTGTGATATCACATTGGAGAACTGTGATGTCACAATGGAGAACTGTGATGGCATAATGGAGTGCTGTGATGTCACAATGGAGCACGGTGATGGCATAATGGAGAAATGATGTCACATTGGAGAACTGTGACGTCACATTGGAGCACTGTGTTGTCACAATGGAGCACTGTGATGTCACAATTGAGCACTGTGATGGCATAATGGAGAACTGAAGTCACAATGGAGCACTGTGAAGTCACAATGGATCACGATGATGGCATAATGGAGAACTGTGATATCACAATGCAGCACTCTGATATCACAATGGAGTTTTGTGATGTCACAATGGAGCACTGTGTTGGCATAATGGAGAACTGATGTCACAATGGAGCACTGTGATGGCATAATGGAGAGGTGTAATGTCACAATGGAGCACTGTAATGGCATAATAGAGTGCTATGATGTCACAATGGAGCACTATGATGTAACATTGAAGAACTGTGATGTCACAATTGAGCACTATGATGTCACAATGAAGCTCTATTATGTCACATTGGAGCACTGTAATATCACATTGGAGAACTGTGATGTCACAATGGAGAACTGTGATGTAACAATGGAGCACTGTGATGGCATAATAGAGTGGTGTGATGTCACAATGGAGCACTGTGATGGCATAATGGAGAACTGATGTCACAATGGATCACTGTGATGTCACAATGGAGCACGGTAATGGCATAATGGAGAACTGTGATATCACAATGGAGCACGATGATATCACAATATAGTGTTGTTGTCACAGTGGAGCACTGTGATGGCATAATGGAGAACTGATGTCACAATGGAGCACTGTGATGTCACAATGGAGCACTGTGATGGCATAATGGAGAACTGAAGTCACAATGGAGCACTGTGATGTCACAATGGAGCACGAAGATGGCATAATGGAGAGGTGTGATGTCACAATGGAGCACTGTAATGGCATAATGGAGTGCTATGATGTCACAATGGAGCACTATGATGTCACATTGAAGAACTGTGATGTCACAATGGAGCACTCTGATGTCACAATGAAGCACTATGATGTCACATTGCAGCACTGTGATATCACATTGGAGAACTGTGATGTCACAATGGAGAACGGTGATGTCACAATGGAGCACTGTGATGGCATAATAGAGTGCTCTGATGTCACAATGGAGCACTGTGATGGCATAATGGAGAACTGATGTCACACTGGAGAACTGTGACGTCACATTGGAGCACTGTGTTGTCACAATGGAGCACTGTAATGTCACAATTGAGCACTGTGATGGCATAATAGAGAACTGATGTCACAATGGAGCACTGTGTTGTCACAATGGATCACGATGATGGCATAATGGAGAACTGTGATATCACAATGGAGCACTATGATATCACAATGGAGTTTTGTGATGTCACAATGGAGCACTGTGATGTCACAATGGGGCACGGTGATGGCATAATGGAGAACTGTGATATCACAATGGAGCACTATGATATCACAATGGAATGTTGTGATGTCACAATGGCGAACTGTGATGTCACAATGGAGCACTGTCATGGCATAATGAAGAACTGATGTCACAATGAAGCACTGTGATGGCATAATGGATTGCTATGATGTCACAATGGAGCCCTGTGATGTCACATTGGAGAACTGTGATGTCACAGTGGAGCACTGTGATGTCACAATGGAGAACTGTGATGGCATAATGGAGAACTGATGTCACAATGAAGCACTATGATGTCACATTGGAGCACTGTGTTATCACATTGGAGAACTGTGATGTCACAATGGAGAACTGTGATGTCACAATGGAGAACTGTGATGGCATAATCGAGTGCTGTGATGTCACAAAGGAGTACTGTGATGTCACATGGGAGAACTGTGATGTCACAATGGAGCACATGTGATGGCATAATGGAGAACTGTGATGTCACAATGGAGAACTGTAATGGCACAATGGATTGCTATGATGTCAAAATGGAGCACTATGATGTCACATTGAAGAACTGTTATGTCACAATGGAGCACTATGATGTCACAATGAAGCACTATGATGTCAGATTGGAGCACTGTGATATCACATTGGAGAACGGTGATGTCACAATGGAGAACTGTGATGTCACAATGGAGAACTGTGATGTCACAATGGAGAACTGTGATGGCATAATGGAGAACTGATGTCACATTTGAGAAATGTGACGTCACATTGGAGCACTGTGTCGTCACAATGGAGCACTGTGATGTCACAATTGAGCACTGTGATGGCATAATGGAGAACTGATGTCACAATGGAGCACTGTGATGTCACAATGGAGCAGGGTGATGGCATAATGGAGAACTGTGATATCACAATGGATCACGATGATATCACAATGCAGTGTTGTGATGTCACAATGGAGAACTGTGATGTCACAATGGAGAACTGTGATGGCATAATGGAGTACTGTGATGTCACAATGGAGCACTGTGATGGCATAATGGAGAACTGATGTCACAATGAAGCACTTTGATGTCACATTGGAGAACTGTGATGTCACATTAGAGAACTGTGATGTCACAATGGAGCACTGTGATGGCATAATGGAGAACTGTGATGTCACAATGGAGCACTGTAATGACATAATTGAGTGCTATGATGTCACAATGGAGCACTATGGTATCACATTGAAGAACTGTGATGCCCTAATGGAGCACTATGATGTCACAATAAAGCACTATGATGTCACATTGAAGCACTGTGTTATCACATTGGAGAAATGTGATGTCACAATGGAGAACTGTGATGTCAAAATGGAGAACTGTGATGGCATAATAGAGTGCTGTGATGTCACAATGGAGCACTGTGATGGTATAATGGAGAACTGTGATGTCACAATGGAGCACTGTAATGGCATAATGGAGTGCTATGATGTCACAATGGTGCACTATGATGTCACATTGAAGTACTGTGATGTCACAATGGAGCACTGTGATGGCATAATGGAGAAATGATGTCACGATGGAGCACTGTGATGTCACATTGGAGAACTGTGACATCACATTGGAGAACTGTGATGTCAAAATTGAGCACTGTGATGTCACAATGGAGCACTGTGGTGGCATAATGGAGAACTGATGTCACAATGGAGTACTGTGATGTCACATGGGAGAACTGTATTGTCACAATTGAGCACTGTGATATCACATTGGAAAACTGTGATGTCACAATGGAGCACTGTGATGGCATAATGGAGAACTGATGTCACAATGGAGCAATGTGATGTCACAGTGGAGCACTCTGATATCACATTGGAGAACTGTGATGTCACAATGAAGCACTATGATATCACAATGGAGCACTGTGTTGTCACATTGGAGAACTGTGACATCACATTGGAGAACTGTGATGTCACAATTGAGCACTCTGATGTCACAATGGAGCACTGTGATGGCATAATGGAGAACTGTAATGGGATAATGGATTGCTATGTTGTCACAATGGAGCACTATGATGTCACATTGAAGAACTGTGATGTCACAATGAAGCACTATGATGTCAGATTGGAGCACTGTGATATCACATTGGAGAACGGTGATGTCACAATGGAGAACTGTGATGTCACAATGGAGAACTGTGATGGCGTAATGGAGAACTGTGATGTCACAATGGAGAACTGTAATGGCATAATGGATTGCTATGATGTCACAATGGAGCACTATGATGTCACATTGAAGAACTGTGATGTCACAATGGAGCACTATGATGTCACAATGAAGCACTATGTGTGAGATTGGAGCACTGTGATATCACATTGGAGAACGGTGATGTCACAATGGAGAACTGTGATGTCACAATGGAGAACTGTGATGGCATAATGGAGAACTGATTTCACATTGGAGAACTGTGACGTCACATTGGAGCACTGTGTTGTCACAATGGAGCACTGTGATGTCACAATGGAGCACGGTGATGGCATAATGGAGAACTGTTATATCACAATGGAGCACGATGATATCACAATGCAGTGTTGTGATGTCACAATGGAGCACTGTGATGGCATAATGGACAAGTGATGTCACAATGGAGTACTGTGATGTCACAATGGAGCACTGTGATGGCATAATGGAGAACTGATGTCACAATGGAGCACTGTGTTGTCACAATGAAGCACTATGATGTCACATTGGAGCACTGTGATATCACATTTGAGAACTTTGATGTCACAATGGAGAACTGTGATGTCACAATGGAGCACTGTGATGGCATAATGGAGAACTGATGTCACAATGAAGCACTATGATGTCACATTGGAGAACTGTGATGTCACATTGGAGAACTGTGATGTCACAATGGAGCACTGTGATGGCATAATGGAGAACTGTGATGTCACAATGGAGCACTGTAATGGCATAATTGAGTGCTATGATGTCACAATGGAGCACTATTGTGTCACATTGAAGAACTGTGATGTCACAATGGAGCACTATGATGTCACAATAAAGCACTATGATGTCACATTGGAGCACTGTGATATCACATTGGAGAAATGTGATGTCACAATGGAGAACTGTGATGTCACAATGGAGAACTGTGATGGCATAATAGAGTGCTGTGATGACACAATGGAGCACTGTGATGGCATAATGGAGAACTGATGTCACAGTGGAGCACTGTGATGGCATAATGGAGAACTGATGTCACAATTGAGCACTGTGATGGGACAATGGAGAACTGTGATGGCATAATGGAGAACTGATGTCACAATGAAGCACTATGATGTCACAATTGAGCACTGTGATATCACATTGGAGAACTGTGATGTCACAATGGAGAACTGTGATGTTCCAATGGAGAACTGTGATGGCATAATCGAGTGCTGTGATGTCACAATGGAGCACTGTGATGTCACAATGGGGCACTGTGATGGCATATTGGAGAACTGATGTCACAATAGAGCACTGTGATGTCACAATGGAGCACTGTGATGGCATAATGGAGAACTGTGATGTCACAATGAAGCACTGTAATGGCATAATGGAGTGCTGTGATGTCACAATGGAGCACTATGATGTCACATTGAAGTACTGTGATGTCACAATGGAGCATTATGATGTCACAATGAAGCATTATAATGTCACATTGGAGCACTATGATGTCACATTGCAGAACTGTGATGTCACAATGGAAAACTGTGATGACAAATGGAGAACTGTGATGGCATAATGGAGAACTGATGTCACATTCAAGAAATGTGACGTCACATTGGAGCACTGTGTTATCACAGTGGAGCACTGTGATGTCACAATTGAGCACTGTGATGGCATAATGGAGAACTGATGTCACAATGGAGCACTGTAATGTCACAATGGATCACTGTGATGGCATAATGGAGAACTAATGTCACAATACAGCACTGTGATGTCACAATGGAGCACTGTGATGGCATAATGGAGAACTGTTTTGTCACAATGGAGCACTGTAATGGCATAATGGAGTGCTATGATGTCACAATGGTGCACTATGATGTCACATTGAAGTACTGTGATGTCACAATGGAGCATTATGACGTCACAATGAAGCATTATGATGTCACAATGGAGCACTGTAATGTCACACTGGAGAACTGTGACGTCACATTGGAGCACTGTGTTGTCACAATGGAGCACTGAATGTCACAATTGAGCACTGTGATGGCATATTGGAGAACTGATGTCACAATAGAGCACTATGATGTCACATTGAAGTACTGTGATGTCACAATGGAGCATTATGACGTCACAATGAAGCATTATGATGTCACATTGGAGCACTATGATGTCACATTGGAGAACTGTGATGTCACAATGGAGCACTGTGATGGCATAATGGAGAACTGATGTCACAATGGAGCACTGTGATGTCACAATGGAGCACGGTGATGGCACAATTGAGAACTGTGATATCACAATGGAGCACTGTGATGTCACAATGGAGCACTGTGATGGCATAATGGAGAAATGATGTCACGATGGAGCACTGTGATGTCACATTGGAGAACTGTGACATCACATTGGAGAATTGTGATGTCACAATTGAGCATTGTGATGTCACAATGGAGCACTGTAGTGGCATAATGGAGAACTGATGTCACAATGGAGTACTGTGATGTCACATGGGAGAACTGTATTGTCACAATTGAGCACTGTGATATCACATTGGAGAACTGTGATGTCACAATGGAGCACTGTGATGGCATAATGGAGAACTGATGTCACAATGGAGCACTGTGATGTCACAGTGGAGCACTGTGATATCACTTTGGAGAACTGTGATGTCACAATGAAGCACTAGGATGTCACAATGGAGCACTGTGATGTCACATTGGAGAACTGTGACATCACATTGGAGAACTGTGATGTCACAATTGAGCACTCTGATGTCACAATGGAGCACTGTGATGGCATAATGGAGAACTGTGATGTCACAATGGAGAACTGTAATGGGATAATGGATTGCTATGTTGTCACAATGGAGCACTATGATGTCACATTGAAGAACTGTGATGTCACAATGAAGCACTATGATGTCAGATTGGAGCAATGTGATATCACATTGGAGAACGGTGATGTCACAATGGAGAACGGTGATGTCACAATGGAGAACTGTGATGGCATAATGGAGAACTGTGATGTCACAATGGAGAACTGTAATGGCATAATGGATTGCTATGATGTCACAATGGAGCACTATGATGTCACATTGAAGAACTGTGATGTCACAATGGAGCACTATGATGTCACAATGAAGCACTATGTGTGAGATAGGAGCACTGTGATATCACATTGGAGAACGGTGATGTCACAATGGAGAACTGTGATGTCACAATGGAGAACTGTGATGGCATAATGGAGAACTGATGTCACATTGGAGAACAGTGACATCACATTGGAGCACTGTGTTGTCACAATGGAGCACTGTGATGTCACAATGGAGCACGGTGATGGCATAATGGAGATCTGTGATATCACAATGGAGCACGATGATATCACAATGCAGTATTGTGATGTCACAATGGAGCACTGTGATGGCATAATGGAGAACTGATGTCACAATGGAGCACTGTGTTGTCACAATGAAGCACTATGATGTCACATTGGAGCACTGTGAAATCACATTTGAGAACTTTGATGTCACAATGGAGAACTGTGATGTCACAATGGAGCACTGTGATGGCATAATGGAGAACTGATGTCACAATGAAGCACTATGATGTCACATTGGAGAACTGTGATGTCACATTGGAGAACTGTGATGTCACAATGGAGCACTGTGATGGCATAATGGAGAACTGTGATGTCACAATGGAGCACTGTAATGGCATAATTGAGTGCTATGATGTCACAATGGAGCACTATGGTGTCACATTGAAGAACTGTGATGTCACAATGGAGCACTATGATGTCACAATAAAGCACTATGATGTCACATTGGAGCACTGTGATATCACATTGG
The DNA here is from genome assembly GCF_949786415.1 of Peromyscus eremicus. NCBI lineage: Eukaryota > Metazoa > Chordata > Mammalia > Rodentia > Cricetidae > Peromyscus > Peromyscus eremicus. The sequence continues at coordinate 67,786 of NW_026735522.1, read as the reverse complement.
AGAAATGTGATGTCACAATGGAGAACTGTGATGTCACAATGGAGAACTGTGATGGCATAATAGAGTGCTGTGATGACACAATGGAGCACTGTGATGGCATAATGGAGAACTGATGTCACAGTGGAGCACTGTGATGTCACAATGGAGCACTGTGATGGCATAATGGAGAACTGATGTCACAATGGAGCACTGTGATGTGACAATGGAGAACTGTGGTGACATAATGGAGAACTGATGTCAAAATGAAGCACTATGATGTCACAATTGAGCACTGTGATATCACATTGGAGAACTGTGATGTCACAATGGAGAACTGTGATGTTCCAATGGAGAACTGTGATGGCATAATCGAGTGCTGTGATGTCACAGTGGAGCACTGTGATGTCACTATGGAGCACTGTGATGGCATATTGGAGAACTGATGTCACAATAGAGCACTGTGATGTCACATTGAAGTACTGTGCTGTCACAATGGAGCATTATGATGTCACAATGAAGCATTATAATGTCACATTGGAGCACTATGATGTCACATTGGAGAACTGTGATGTCACAATGGAGCACTGTGATGGCATAATGGAGAACTGATGTCACAATGGAGCACTGTGATGTCACAATGGAGTACTCTGATGGAACAATGGAGAACTGTGATATCACAATGGAGCACTGTGATGTCACAATGAAGCACTATGATGTCACATTGGAGCACTGTGATATCACATTGGAGAAATGTGATGTCACAATGGAGCACTGTGATATCACAATGGAGCACTGTGATAGCATAATGGAGAACTGATGTCACAATGAAGCACTATGATGTCACATTGGAGAACTGTGATGTCACATTAGAGAACTGTGATGTCACAATGGAGCACTGTGATGGCATAATGGAGAACTGTGATGTCACAATGGAGCACTGTAATGACATAATTGAGTGCTATGATGTCACAATGGAGCACTATGGTATCACATTGAAGAACTGTGATGTCACAATGGAGCACTATGATGTCACAATAAAGCACTATGATGTCACATTGGAGCACTGTGTTATCACATTGGAGAAATGTGATGTCACAATGGAGAACTGTGATGTCAAAATGGAGAACTGTGATGGCATAATAGAGTGCTGTGATGTCACAATGGAGCACTGTGATGGCATAATGGAGAACTGATGTCACAATACAGCACTGTGATGTCACAATGGAGCACTGTGATGGCATAATGGAGAACTGTGATGTCACAATGGAGCACTGTAATGGCATAATGGAGTGCTATGATGTCACAAAGGTGCACTATGATGTCACATTGAAGTACTGTGATGTCACAATGGAGCATTATGACGTCACAATGAAGCATTATGATGTCACATTGGAGCACTATGATGTCACATTGGAGAACTGTGATGTCACAATGGAGCACTGTGATGGCATAATGGAGAACTGATGTCACAATGGAGCACTGTGATGTCACAATGGAGCACGGTGATGGCACAATGGAGAACTGTGATATCACAATGGAGCACTGTGATGTCACAATGGAGCACTGTGATGGCATAATGGAGAAATGATGTCACGATGGAGCACTGTGATGTCACATTGGAGAACTGTGACATCACATTGGAGAACTGTGATGTCACAATTGAGCACTGTGATGTCAAAATGGAGCACTATGGTGGCATAATGGAGAACTGATGTCACAATGGAGTACTGTGATGTCACATGGGAGAACTGTATTGTCACAATTGAGCACTGTGATATCACATTGGAGAACTGTGATGTCACAATGGAGCACTGTGATGGCATAATGGAGAACTGATGTCACAATGGAGCACTGTTATGTCACAGTGGAGCACTCTGATATCACATTGGAGAACTGTGATGTCACAATGAAGCACTATGATATCACAATGGAGCACTGGGATGTCACATTGGAGAACGTGACATCACATTGGAGAACTGTGATGTCACAACTGAGCACTCTGATGTCACAATGGAGCACTGTGATGGCATAATGGAGAACTGTGATGTCACAATGGAGAACTGTAATGGGATAATGGATTGCTATGTTGTCACAATGGAGCACTCTGATGGCATAATGGAGAACTGATGTCACAATGAAGCACTATGATGACACAATTGAGCACTGTGATATCACATTGGAGAACTGTGATGTCACAATGGAGAACTGTGATGTTCCAATGGAGAACTGTGATGGCATAATCGAGTGCTGTGATGTCACAATGGAGCACTGTGATGTCACAATGGAGCACTGTGATGGCATATTGGAGAACTGATGTCACAATAGAGCACTGTGATGTCACAATGGAGCACTGTGATGGCATAATGGAGAACTGTGATTTCACAATGGAGCACTATAATGGCATAATGGAGTGCTATGATGTCACAATGGAGCACTATGATGTCACATTGAAGTACTGTGATGTCACAATGGAGCATTATGATGTCACAATGAAGCATTATAATGTCACATTGGAGCACTATGATGTCACATTGGAGAACTGTGATGTCACAATGGAGCACTGTGATGGTATAATAGAGAACTGATGTCACAATGGAGCACTGTGATGTCACAATGGAGTACTCTGATGGCAAAATGGAGAACTGTGATGTCACAATGGAGCACTGTGATATCACAATGGAGAACTGTGATGGCATAATCGAGTGCTGTGATGTCACAATGGAGCACTATGATGGCATAATGGAGAACTGATGTCACAATGGAGCACTGGGATGTCACAATGGAGCACTGTGATGGCATAATGGAGAACTGATGTCACAATGGATCACTGTGATGTCACAATGGAGCATTGTGATGGCATAATGGAGAACTGTGATGTCACAATGGAGCACTGTAATGGCATAATGGAGTGCTATGATGTCACAATGGAGCACTGTGAAATCACATTGGAGAACTGTGATGTCACAATGGAGCACTGTGATGGCATAATGGAGAACTGATGTCACAATGGAGCACTGTGATGTCACATGGGAGAACTGTGATGTCACAATGGGGCACAGTGTTGGCATAATGGAGAACTGTGATATCACAATGGAGCACTATGATATCACAATGGAATGTTGTGATGTCACAATGGAGCACTGTGATGTCACAATGGAGCACTGTCATGGCATAATGGAGAACTGATGTCACAATGGAGCACTGTAATGGCATAATGGAGAACTGATGTCACAATGGAGCCCTGTGATGTCACATTTGAGAACTGTGACATCACATTGGATCACTGTGATGTCACAATGGAGCACTGTGATGGCATAATGGAGAACTGTGATGTCACAATGGAGCACTGTGATGTCACAGTGAAGCACTGTGATGTCACATTGGAGCATTGTGTTATCACATTGGAGAACTGTGATGTCACAATGGAGCACTGTGATATCACAATGGAGAACTGTGATGGCATAATCGAGTGCTGTGAGGTAACAATGGAGCACTGTGATGGCATAATGGAGAACTGATGTCACAATGGAGCACTGTGATGTCACAATGGAGCACTGTGATGGCATAATGGAGAACTGTGATGTCACAATGGAGAACTGTAATGGGATAATGGATTGCTATGATGTCACAATGGAGCACTATGATGTCAAATTGAAGAACTGTGATGTCACAATGAAGCACTATGATGTCAGATTGGAGCATTGTGACATCACATTGGAGAACTGTGATGTCACAATGGAGAACTGTGATGTCACAATGGAGAACTTTGATGGCACAATGGAGTGCTGTGATGTCACAATGGAGCACGGTGATGGCATAATGGAGAACTGATGTCACATTGAAGAACTGTGACGTCACATTGGAACACTGTGTTGTCACAATGGAGCACTGTGATTTTACAATGGAGCACTGTGATGGCATTATCTAGAACTGATGTCACAATGGAGCACTGTGATGTCACAATGGAGCACGATGATGGCATAATGGAGAACAGTGACATCACATTGGAGAACTGTGATACCACAATTGAGCACTGTGATGTCACAATGGAGCACTGTGATGTCACAATGAAGCACTATGATGTCACATTGGAGAACTGTGATGTCACAATGGAGCACTGTGATGGCATAATGGAGAAATGTGTTGTCACAATGGAGAACTGTGAAGGCATAATGGAGAACTGTGACGTCACATTGGAGCAATGTGTAGTCACAATGGAGCACTGTGATGTCACAATGGAGCACTGTGATGGCATAATGGAGAACTGATGTCACAATTGTGCACTGTGATGTCACAATGGAGAACTGTAATGGGATAATGGATTGCTATGATGTCACAATGGAGCACTATGATGTCAAATTGAAGAACTGTGATGTCACAATGAAGCACTATGATGTCAGATTGGAGCATTGTGATATCACATTGGAGAACTGTGATGTCACAATGGAGAACTGTGATGTCACAATGGAGAACTGTGATGGCATAATGGAGTGCTGTGTTGTCACAATGGAGCACGGTGATGGCATAATGGAGAACTGATGTCACATTGGAGAACTGTGACGTCATATTGGAGCACTGTGTTGTCACAATGGAGCACTGTGATTTTACAATGGAGCACTGTGATGGCATAATGGAGAACTGATGTCACAATGGAGCACTGTGATGTCACAATGGAGCACGATGATGGCATAATGGAGAACTGTGACATCACATTGGAGAACTGTAATGCCACAATTGAGCACTGTGATGTCACAATGGAGCACTGTGATGTCACAATGAAGCACTATGATGTCAGATTGGAGCATTGTGATATCACATTGGAGAACTGTGATGTCACAATGGAGAACTGTGATGTCACAATGGAGAACTGTGATGGCATAATGGAGTGCTGTGATGTCACAATGGAGCACGGTGATGGCATAATGGAGAACTGATGTCACATTGGAGAACTGTGACGTCATATTGGAGCACTGTGTTGTCACAATGGAGCACTGTGATTTTACAATGTAGCACTGTGATGGCATAATGGAGAACTGATGTCACAATGGATCACTGTGATGTCAGAATGGAGCATTGTGATGGCATAATGGAGAATTGTGATATCACAATGGAGCACTGTGATGTCACAATGAAGCACTATGATGTCACATTGGAGCACTGTGATATCACATTTGAGAACTTTGATGTCACAATGGAGAACTGTGATGTCACAATGGAGCACTGTGATGGCATAATGGAGAACTGATATCACAATGAAGCACTATGATGTCACATTGGAGAACTGTGATGTCACATTGGAGAACTGTGATGTCACAATGGAGCACTGTGATGGCATAATGGAGAACTGTGATGTCACAATGGAGCACTGTAATGGCATAATTGAGTGCTATGATGTCACAATGGAGCACTATGGTGTCACATTGAAGAACTGTGATGTCACAATGGAGCACTATGATGTCACAATAAAGCACTATGATGTCACATTGGAGCACTGTGATATCACATTGGAGAAATGTGATGTCACAATGGAGAACTGTGATGTCACAATGGAGAACTGTGATGGCATAATAGAGTGCTGTGATGACACAATGGAGCACTGTGATGGCATAATGGAGAAGTGATGTCACAGTGGAGCACTGTGATGTCACAATGGAGCACTGTGATGGCATAATGGAGAACTGATGTCACAATGGAGCACTGTGATGTGACAATGGAGAACTGTGGTGACATAATGGAGAACTGATGTCAAAATGAAGCACTATGATGTCACAATTGAGCACTGTGATATCACATTGGAGAACTGTGATGTCACAATGGAGAACTGTGATGTTCCAATGGAGAACTGTGATGGCATAATCGAGTGCTGTGATGTCACAATGGAGCACTGTGATGTCACTATGGAGCACTGTGATGGCATATTGGAGAACTGATGTCACAATAGAACACTGTGATGTCACATTGAAGTACTGTGATGTCACAATGGAGCATTATGATGTCACAATGAAGCATTATAATGTCACATTGGAGCACTATGATGTCACATTGGAGAACTGTGATGTCACAATGGAGCACTGTGATGGCATAATGGAGAACTGATGTCACAATGGAGCACTGTGATGTCACAATGGAGTACTCTGATGGAACAATGGAGAACTGTGATATCACAATGGAGCACTGTGATGTCACAATGAAGCACTTTGATGTCACATTGGAGAACTGTGATGTCACATTAGAGAACTGTGATGTCACAATGGAGCACTGTGATGGCATAATGGAGAACTGTGATGTTACAATGGAGCACTGTAATGACATAATTGAGTGCTATGATGTCACAATGGAGCTCTATGGTATCACATTGAAGAACTGTGATGTCACAATGGAGCACTGTGATGTCACAATAAAGCACTATGATGTCACATTGGAGCACTGTGTTATCACATTGGAGAAATGTGATGTCACAATGGAGAACTGTGATGTCAAAATGGAGAACTGTGATGGCATAATAGAGTGCTGTGATGTCACAATGGAGCACTGTGATGGCATAATGGAGAACTGATGTCACAATACAGCACTGTGATGTCACAATGGAGCACTGTGATGGCATAATGGAGAACTGTGATGTCACAATGGAGCACTGTAATGGCATAATGGAGTGCTATGATGTCACAATGGTGCACTATGATGTCACATTGAAGTACTGTGATGTCACAATGGAGCATTATGACGTCACATTGAAGCATTATGATGTCACATTGGAGCACTATGATGTCACATTGGAGAACTGTGATGTCACAATGGAGCACTGTGATGGCATAATGGAGAACTGATGTCACAATGGAGCACTGTGATGTCACAATGGAGCACGGTGATGGCACAATGGAGAACTGTGATATCACAATGGAGCACTGTGATGTCACAATGGAGCACTGTGATGGCATAATGGAGAAATGATGTCACGATGGAGCACTGTGATGTCACATTGGAGAACTGTGACATCACATAGGAGAACTGTGATGTCACAATTGAGCACTGTGATGTCAAAATGGAGCACTGTGGTGGCATAATGGAGAACTGATGTCACAATGGAGTACTGTGATGTCACATGGGAGAACTGTATTGTCACAATTGAGCACTGTGATATCACATTGGAGAACTGGGATGTCACAATGGAGCACTGTGATGGCATAATGGAGAACTGATGTCACAATGGAGCACTGTTATGTCACAGTGGATCACTCTGATATCACATTGGAGAACTGTGATGTCACAATGAAGCACTATGATATCACAATGGAGCACTGTGATGTCACATTGGAGAACTGTGACATCACATTGGAGAACTGTGATGTCACAACTGAGCACTCTGATGTCACAATGGAGCACTGTGATGGCATAGTGGAGAACTGTGATGTCACAATGGAGAACTGTAATGGGATAATGGATTGCTATGTTGTCACAATGGAGCACTCTGATGGCATAATGGAGAACTGATGTCACAATGAAGCACTATGATGTCACAATTGAGCACTGTGATATCACATTGGAGAACTGTGATGTCACAATGGAGAACTGTGATGTTCCAATGGAGAACTGTGATGGCATAATCGAGTGCTGTGATGTCACAATGGAGCACTGTGATGTCACAATGGAGCACTGTGATGGCATATTGGAGAACTGATGTCACAATAGAGCACTGTGATGTCACAATGGAGCACTGTGATGGCATAATGGAGAACTGTGATGTCAAAATGGAGCACTATAATGGCATAATGGAGTGCTATGATGTCACAATGGAGCACTATGATGTCACATTGAAGTACTGTGATGTCACAATGGAGCATTATGATGTCACAATGAAGCATTATAATGTCACATTGGAGCACTATGATGTCACATTGGAGAACTGTGATGTCACAATGGAGCACTGTGATGGTATAATAGAGAACTGATGTCACAATGGAGCACTGTGATGTCACAATGGAGTACTCTGATGGCAAAATGGAGAACTGTGATGTCACAATGGAGCACTGTGATATCACAATGGAGAACTGTGATGGCATAATCGAGTGCTGTGATGTCACAATGGAGCACTATGATGGCATAATGGAGAACTGATGTCAGAATGGAGCACTGTGATATCACAATGGAGCACTGTGATGGCATAATGGAGAACTGATGTCACAATGGATCACTGTGATGTCACAATGGAGCATTGTGATGGCATAATGGAGAACTGTGATGTCACAATGGAGCACTGTAATGGCATAATGGAGTGCTATGATGTCACAATGGAGCACTATGAAATCACATTGGAGAACTGTGATGTCACAATGGAGCACTGTGATGGCATAATGGAGAACTGATGTCACAATGGAGCACTGTGATGTCACATGGGAGAACTGTGATGTCACAATGGGGCACAGTGATGGCATAATGGAGAACTGTGATATCACAATGGAGCACTATGATATCACAATGGAATGTTGTGATGTCACAATGGAGCACTGTGATGTCACAATGGCGCACTGTGATGTCACAATGGAGCACTGTCATGGCATAATGGAGAACTGATGTCACAATGGAGCACTGTAATGGCATAATGGAGAACTGATGTCACAATGGAGCCCTGTGATGTCACATTTGTGAACTGTGACATCACATTGGATCACTGTGATGTCACAATGGAGCATTGTGATGGCATAATGGAGAACTGTGATGTCACAATGGAGCACTGTGATGTCACAATGAAGCACTGTGATGTCACATTGGAGCATTGTGTTATCACATTGGAGAACTGTGATGTCACAATGGAGAACTGTGATATCACAATGGAGAACTGTGATGGCATAATCGAGTGCTGTGAGGTCACAATGGAGCACTGTGATGGCATAATGGAGAACTGATGTCACAATGGAGCACTGTGATGTCACAATGGAGCACTGTGATGGCAGAATGGAGAACTGTGATGTCACAATGGAGAACTGTAATGGGATAATGGATTGCTATGATGTCACAATGGAGCACTATGATGTCAAATTGAAGAACTGTGATGTCACAATGAAGCACTATGATGTCAGATTGGAGCATTGTGATATCACATTGGAGAACTGTGATGTCACAATGGAGAACTGTGATGTCACAATGGAGAACTTTGATGGCACAATGGAGTGCTGTGATGTCACAATGGAGCACGGTGATGGCATAATGGAGAACTGATGTCACATTGAAGAACTGTGACGTCACATTGGAACACTGTGTTGTCACAATGGAGCACTGTGATTTTACAATGGAGCACTGTGATGGCATAATCTAGAACTGATGTCACAATGGAGCACTGTGATGTCACAATGGAGCACGATGATGGCATAATGGAGAACTGTGACATCACATTGGAGAACTGTGATACCACAATTGAGCACTGTGATGTCACAATGGAGCACTGTGATGTCACAATGAAGCACTATGATGTCACATTGGAGAACTGTGATGTCACAATGGAGCACTGTGATGGCATAATGGAGAAATGTGATGTCACAATGGAGAACTGTGAAGGCATAATGGAGAACTGTGACGTCACATTGGAGCAATGTGTAGTCACAATGGAGCACTGTGATGTCACAATGGAGCACTGTGATGGCATAATGGAGAACTGATGTCACAATTGTGCACTGTGATGTCACAATGGAGAACTGTAATGGGATAATGGATTGCTATGATGTCACAATGGAGCACTATGATGTCAAATTGAAGAACTGTGATGTCACAATGAAGCACTATGATGTCAGATTGGAGCATTGTGATATCACATTGGAGAACTGTGATGTCACAATGGAGAACTGTGATGTCACAATGGAGAACTGTGATGGCATAATGGAGTGCTGTGATGTCACAATGGAGCACGGTGATGGCATAATGGAGAACTGATGTCACATTGGAGAACTGTGACGTCATATTGGAGCACTGTGTTGTCACAATGGAGCACTGTGATTTTACAATGGAGCACTGTGATGGCATAATGGAGAACTGATGTCACAATGGAGCACTGTGATGTCACAATGGAGCACGATGATGGCATAATGGAGAACTGTGACATCACATTGGAGAACTGTAATGCCACAATTGAGCACTGTGATGTCACAATGGAGCAATGTGATGTCACAATGAAGCACTATGATGTCAGATTGGAGCATTGTGATATCACATTGGAGAACTGTGATGTCACAATGGAGAACTGTGATGTCACAATGGAGAACTGTGATGGCATAATGGAGTGCTGTGATGTCACAATGGAGCACGGTGATGGCATAATGGAGAACTGATGTCACATTGGAGAACTGTGACGTCATATTGGAGCACTGTGTTGTCACAATGGAGCACTGTGATTTTACAATGTAGCACTGTGATGGCATAATGGAGAACTGATGTCACAATGGATCACTGTGATGTCACAATGGAGCATTGTGATGGCATAATGGAGAACTGTGATATCACAATGGAGCACTGTGATGTCACAATGAAGCACTATGATGTCACATTGGAGCACTGTGATATCACATTTGAGAACTTTGATGTCACAATGGAGAACTGTGATGTCACAATGGAGCACTGTGATGGCATAATGGAGAACTGATGTCACAATGAAGCACTATGATGTCACATTGGAGAACTGTGATGTCACATTGGAGAACTGTGATGTCACAATGGAGCACTGTGATGGCATAATGGAGAACTGTGATGTCACAATGGAGCACTGTAATGGCATAATTGAGTGCTATGATGTCACAATGGAGCACTATGGTGTCACATTGAAGAACTGTGATGTCACAATGGAGCACTATGATGTCACAATAAAGCACTATGATGTCACATTGGAGCACTGTGTTATCACATTGGAGAAATTTGATTTCACAATGGAGAACTGTGATGTCACAATGGAGAACTGTGATGGCATAATAGAGTGCTGTGATGACACAATGGAGCACTGTGATGGCATAATGGAGAACTGATGTCACAGTGGAGCACTGTGATGTCACAATGGAGCACTGTGATGGCATAATGGAGAACTGATGTCACAATGGAGCACTGTGATGTGACAATGGAGAACTGTGGTGACATAATGGAGAACTGATGTCAAAATGAAGCACTACGATGTCACAATTGAGCACTGTGATATCACATTGGAGAACTGTGATGTCACAATGGAGAACTGTGATGTTCCAATGGAGAACTGTGATGGCATAATCGAGTGCTGTGATGTCACAATGGAGCACTGTGATGTCACAATGGGGCACTGTGATGGCATATTGGAGAACTGATGTCACAATAGAGCACTGTGATGTCACAATGGAGCACTGTGATGGCATAATGGAGAACTGTGATGTCACAATGGAGCACTATAATGGCATAATGGAGTGCTATGATGTCACAATGGAGCACTATGATGTCACATTGAAGTACTGTGATGTCACAATGGAGCATTATGATGTCACAATGAAGCATTATAATGTCACATTGGAGCACTATGATGTCACATTGGAGAACTGTGATGTCACAATGGAGCACTGTGATGGCATAATGGAGAACTGATGTCACAATGGAGCACTGTGATGTCACAATGGAGTACTCTGATGGAACAATGGAGAACTGTGATATCACAATGGAGCACTGTGATGTCACAATGAAGCACTTTGATGTCACATTGGAGAACTGTGATGTCACATTAGAGAACTGTGATGTCACAATGGAGCACTGTGATGGCATAATGGAGAACTGTGATGTTACAATGGAGCACTGTAATGACATAATTGAGTGCTATGATGTCACAATGGAGCACTATGGTATCACATTGAAGAACTGTGATGTCACAATGGAGCACTATGATGTCACAATAAAGCATTATGATGTCACATTGGAGCACTGTGTTATCACATTGGAGAAATGTGATGTCACAACGGAGAACTGTGATGTCAAAATGGAGAACTGTGATGGCATAATAGAGTGCTGTGATGTCACAATGGAGCACTGTGATGGCATAATGGAGAACTGATGTCACAATACAGCACTGTGATGTCACAATGGAGCACTGTGATGGCATAATGGAGAACTGTGATGTCACAATGGAGCACTGTAATGGCATAATGGAGTGCTATGATGTCACAATGGTGCACTATGATGTCACATTGAAGTACTGTGATGTCACAATGGAGCATTATGACGTCACAATGAAGCATTATGATGTCACATTGGAGCACTATGATGTCACATTGGAGAACTGTGATGTCACAATGGAGCACTGTGATGGCATAATGGAGAACTGATGTCACAATGGAGCACTGTGATGTCACAATGGAGCACGGTGATGGCACAATGGAGAACTGTGATATCACAATGGAGCACTGTGATGTCACAATGGAGCACTGTGATGGCATAATGGAGAAATGATGTCACGATGGAGCACTGTGATGTCACATTGGAGAACTGTGACATCACATTGGAGAACTGTGATGTCACAATTGAGCACTGTGATGTCAAAATGGAGCACTGTGGTGGCATAATGGAGAACTGATGTCACAATGGAGTACTGTGATGTCACATGGGAGAACTGTATTGTCACAATTGAGCACTGTGATATCACATTGGAGAACTGTGATGTCACAATGGAGCACTGTGATGGCATAATGGAGAACTGATGTCACAATGGAGCACTGTGATGTCACAGTGGAGCACTCTGATATCACATTGGAGAACTGTGATGTCACAATGAAGCACTATGATATCACAATGGAGCACTGTGATGTCACATTGGAGAACTGTGACATCACATTGGAGAACCTGATGTCACAACTGAGCACTCTGATGTCACAATGGAGCACTGTGATGGCATAGTGGAGAACTGTGATGTCACAATGGAGAACTGTAATGGGATAATGGATTGCTATGTTGTCACAATGGAGCACTCTGATGGCATAATGGAGAACTGATGTCACAATGAAGCACTATGATGTCACAATTGAGCACTGTGATATCACATTGGAGAACTGTGATGTCACAATGGAGAACTGTGATGTTCCAATGGAGAACTGTGATGGCATAATCGAGTGCTGTGATGTCACAATGGAGCACTGTGATGTCACAATGGAGCACTGTGATGGCATATTGGAGAACTGATATCACAATAGAGCACTGTGATGTCACAATGGAGCACTGTGATGGCATAATGGAGAACTGTGATGTCACAATGGAGCACTATAATGGCATAATGGAGTGCTATGATGTCACAATGGAGCACTATGATGTCACATTGAAGTACTGTGATGTCACAATGGAGCCCTGTCATGTCACATTGGAGAACTGTGACATCACATTGGAGAACTGTGATGTCACAATGGAGCACTGTGATGTCACAATGGAGAACTGTGATGGCAAAATGGAGAACTGATGTCACAATGAAGCACTATGATGTCACATTGGAGCATTGTGTTATCACATTGGAGAACTGTGATGTCACAATGGAGAACTGTGATGTCACAATGGAGAACTGTGATGGCATAATCGAGTGCTGTGATGTCACAATGGAGCACTGTGATGGCATAATGGAGAACTGATGTCACAATGGAGCACTGTGATGTCACAATGGAGCACTGTGATGGCATAATGGAGAACTGATGTCACAATGGATCACTGTGATGTCACAATGGAGCATTTTGATGGCATAATGGAGAACTGTGATGTCACAATGGAGCACTGTAATGGCATAGTGGAGTGCTATCATGTCACAATGGAGCACTGTGATATCACATTGGAGAACTGTGATGTCACAATGGAGCACTGTGATGGCATAATGGAGAACTGATGTCACAATGGAGCACTGTGATGTCACATGGCAGAACTGTGATGTCACAATTGGGCACAGTGATGGCATAATGGAGAACTGTGATATCACAATGGAGCACTATGGTATCACAATGGAATGTTGTGATGTCACAATGGAGCACTGTGATGTCACAATGGCGCACTGTGATGTCACAATGGAGCACTGTAATGGCATAATGGAGAACTGATGTCACAATGGAGCCCTGTGATGTCACATTTGAGAACTGTGACATCACATTGGATCACTGTGATGTCACAATGGAGCATTGTGATGGCATAATGGAGAACTGTGATGTCACAATGGAGCACTGTGATGTCACAATGAAGCACTATGATGTCACATTGGAGCATTGTGTTATCACATTGGAGAACTGTGATGTCACAATGGAGAACTGTGATATCACAATGGAGAACTGTGATGGCATAATCGAGTGCTGTGAGGTCACAATGGAGCACTGTGATGGCATAATGGAGAACTGATGTCACAATGGAGCACTGTGATGTCACAATGGAGCACTGTGATGGCATAATGGAGAACTGTGATGTCACAATGGAGAACTGTAATGGGATAATGGATTGCTATGATGTCACAATGGAGCACTATGATGTCAAATTGAAGAACTGTGATGTCACAATGAAGCACTATGATGTCAGATTGGAGCATTGTGATATCACATTGGAGAACTGTGATGTCACAATGGAGAACTGTGATGTCACAATGAAGAACTTTGATGGCACAATGGAGTGCTGTGATGTCACAATGGAGCACGGTGATGGCATAATGGAGAACTGATGTCACATTGAAGAACTGTGACGTCACATTGGAACACTGTGTTGTCACAATGGAGCACTGTGATTTTACAATGGAGCACTGTGATGGCATAATCTAGAACTGATGTCACAATGGAGCACTGTGATGTCACAATGGAGCACGATGATGGCATAATGGAGAACTGTGACATCACATTGGAGAACTGTGATACCACAATTGAGCACTGTGATGTCACAATGGAGCACTGTGATGTCACAATGAAGCACTATGATGTCACATTGGAGAACTGTGATGTCACAATGGAGCACTGTGATGGCATAATGGAGAAATGTGATGTCACAATGGAGAACTGTGAAGGCATAATGGAGAACTGTGACGTCACATTGGAGCAATGTGTAGTCACAATAGAGCACTGTGATGTCACAATGGAGCACTGTGATGGCATAATGGAGAACTGATGTCACAATTGTGCACTGTGATGTCACAATGGAGAACTGTAATGGGATAATGGATTGCTATGATGTCACAATGGAGCACTATGATGTCAAATTGAAGAACTGTGATGTCACAATGAAGCACTATGATGTCAGATTGGAGCATTGTGATATCACATTGGAGAACTGTGATGTCACAATGGAGAACTGTGATGTCACAATGGAGAACTGTGATGGCATAATGGAGTGCTGTGATGTCACAATGGAGCATGGTGATGGCATAATGGAGAACTGATGTCACATTGGAGAACTGTGACGTCATATTGGAGCACTGTGTTGTCACAATGGAGCACTGTGATTTTACAATGGAGCACTGTGATGTCACAATGGAGCACGGAAATGGCATAATGGAGAACTGTGATATCACAATGGAGCACGATGATATCACAATGCAGTGTTGTGATGTCACAATGGAGCACTGTGATGGCATAATGGAGAACTGATTTCACAATGGAGAACTGTGATGTCATAATGGAGCACGATGATGGCATAATGGAGAACTGTGATATCACAATGGAGCACTATGATATCACAATGGAGTTTTGTGATGTCACAATGGAGCACTGTGATGGCATAATGGAGAATTGATGTCACAATGGAGTACTGTGATGTCACAATGGAGCACTGTGATGGCATAATGGAGAACTGATGTCACAATGGAGCACTGTGATGTCACAATGGAGAACTGTGATGGCATAATGGAGAGGTGTGATTTCACAATGGAGCACTGTAATGGCATAATGGAGTGCTATGATGTCACAATGGAGCACTATGATGTCACATTGAAGAACTGTAATGTCACAATGGAGCACTCTGATGTCACAATGAAGCACTATGATGTCACATTGGAGCACTCTGATATCTCATTGGAGAACTGTGATGTCACAATGGAGAACTGTGATGTCACAATGGAGCACTGTGATGGCATAATGGAGAACTGATGTCACAATGGAGCACTGTGATGTCACAATGGAGCACGGTGATGGCATAATGGAGAACTGTGATATCACAATGGAGCACTATGATATCACAATGGAGTGTTGTGATGTCACAATGGAGCACTGTGATGGCATAATGGAGAACTGATGTCACAATGGAGCACTGTGATGTCACAATGGGGCACGGTGATGGCATAATGGAGAACTGTGATATCACAATGGAGCACTATGATATCACAATGGAATGCTGTGATGTCACAATGGAGCACTGTGATGTCACAATGGCGCACTGTGATGTCACAATGGAGCAGTGTGATGGCATAATGGAGAACTGATGTCACAATGGAGAACTGTGATGTCACAATGGAGCACTGTGATGGCATGTCAGGAGCCAAGTAGCCTAACTGATTCTCATGGGAAAAAGCTGTGTACCCTAACTTCCGTTAACAGTTTTAATAGCAACCATTTTTCAACAAGACCACAGTATGTACCTTTTGATCGACTCCCTGAAACATAATGGTTTGCTGTATGGTCTGTTGATCAGGCCCTGAAACAAAGAGACCTTTTCCTGAACCCTACCTTACCCTAACTTCCTCCTAGTAACTTTCCATACCCCTATCTACTTCTCCTAACTCCTAGCATATATAAGCCTGATTCCTCTTGCAATAAACAAGACCTTGATGCAACTCAGACTGACTTTGTCTTCCTTTACGCGCCTGGTCTCCTTTCTCTCTCACCCCCATTGATCTTTCAGGAGGTGCCTCCTCGTGTCTCATCAAATAACGTGGCCTGCGGGACAGGTCAAGTGGCGCCCGAACGTGGGGTTCGAGGCACGGTGACCTACCGGACGACGGATAAAAAAAAGGGGCCCCGGAGAGAATTAGGGTAGAGACGCCCAGACCGCATCACTCGTGCAATTCGGGAGAGTCTTGAGGTAAGTGTGTCATCGAATCGATCAATGAGAAAAAATTTATCTAAAGAGGCTGTTTTTCTAAAGGAGATGAAAGGTAATCTTAGGGAGAGCGGACTAAGAGTTAAGAAAAAGGATTTAATAAAGTTCTTTCAATATGTGGAGGAGAAGTGTCCCTGGTTAGTGATTGATGGACCAGGAATTCACATTGGAGTACTGTGATATCACATTGGAGACCTGTGATGTCACAATGGAGAACTGTGATGTAACAATGGAGAACTGTGACAGCATAATGGAGTGCTGTGAGGTCACAATGGAGCACTGTGATGGCATAATGGAGAACGGATGTCACAATGAAGCACTATGATGTCACATTGGAGCACTGTGTTATGACATTGCAGAACTGTGATGTCACAATGGAGCACTGTGATGTCACAATGGAGAACTGTGATGGCATAATGGAGTGCTATGATGTCACAATGGAGCACTGTGATGGCATAATGGAGTGCTACGATGTCACAATGGAGCACTATGATGTCACATTGAAGTACTGTGATGTAACAATGGAGCATTATGATGTCACAGTGAAGCATTATGATGTCACAATTGAGCACTGTGATAGCATAATGGAGAACTGATGTCACAATGGAGCACTGTGATGGCATAATGGAGAGGTAATGTCACAATGGAGTACTGTGATGTCACATGAGAGAACTGTGATTTCACAATGAAGCACTGTGATGGCATAATGGAGAACTGTGATGTCACAATGAAGCACTATGATGTCACATTGGAGCACTGTGATATCACATTGCAGAACTGTGATGTCACAATGGAGAACTGTGATGTCACAATGGAGAACTGTGATGGCATAATGGAGTGCTGTGATGTCACAATGGAGCACTGTGATGGCACAATGGAGAACTGATGTCACATTGGAGCACTGTGATGTCACAATGGAGCACTGTGATGTCACAATGGAGAACTGTAATGGCATAATGGAGAACTGATGTCACAATGGAGTACTGTGATGTCACAATGGAGCACTGTGATGTCACAGTGGAGCACTGTGATGGCATAATGGAGCACTGTGATGTCACAGTGGAGCACTGTGATGGCATAATGGAGAACTCTGATGTCACAATGGAGCACTGTAATGGCATAATGGAGTGCTATGATGTCACAATGGAGCACTATGATGTCACATTGAAGAACTGTGATGTCACAATGGAGCACTATGATGTCACAATGAAGCACTATGATGTCACATTGGAGCACTGTGATATCACATTGGAGAACTGTGATGTCACAATGGAGAACTGTGATGTCACAATGGAGAACTGTGATGAAATAATAGAGTGCTGTGATGTCACAATGGAGCCCTGTGATGTCACATTGGAGAACTGTGATATTACATTGGAGAACTGTGATGTCACAATGGAGCACTGTGATGTCACAATGGAGAACTGTGATGGCATAATGGAGAACTGATGTCACAATGAAGCACTATGATGTCACATTGGAGCACTGTGTTATCACGTTGGAGAACGGTGATGTCACAATGGAGAACAGTGATGTCACAATGGAGAACTGTGATGGCATAATGGAGTGCTGTGATGTCACAATGGAGCACTGTGATGGCATAATTGAGAACTGATGTCACAATGGAGTACAGTGATGACACAATGGAGCACTGTGATGCCATAATTGAGAATTGATGTCACAATGGAGCACTGTGATGTCACAATGGAGCACTGTGATGTCACAGTGAAGCACTATGATGTCACATTGGAGGACTGTGATATCACATTGGAGAACTGTGATGTCAAAATGGAGAACTGTGATGTCACAATGGAGAACTGTGATGGCATAATGGAGAGCTGTGATGTCACAATGGAGCACTGTGATGGCAAAATGGAGAACTGATGTCACATTGGAGCACTGTGATGTCATAATGGAGCACTGTGATGTCACAATGGAGCACTGTGATGGCATAATGGAGAACTGATGTCACAATGGAGTACTGTGATGTCACAATGGAACACTGTGGTGGCATAATGGAGAAGTGATGTCACAATGGAGAACTGTGATGTCAAAATGGAGCACTGTAATGGCATAATGGAGTGCTATGATGTCACAATGGAGCACTATGATGTAACATTGAAGAACTGTGATGTCACAATGGAGCACTATGATGTCACAAGGATGCACTGTGATGTCACATTGGAGCACTGTGATATCACATTGGAGAACTGTGATGTCACAATGGAGAACTTTGATGTCACAATGGAGAACTGTGATGGCATAATGGAGAACTGATGTCACAATGAAGCACTATGATGTCACATTGGAGCACTGTGTTATCACATCGGAGAACTGTGATGTCACAATGGAGCACTGTGATGTCACAATGGAGAACTGTGATGGCATAATGGAGTGCTGTGATGTCAGAATGGAGCACTGTGATGGCATAATGGAGACCTGATGTCACAATGGAGTACTGAGATGTCACAATGGAGCACGGTGACGGCATATTGGAGATCTGTGATATCACAATGGAGCACTATGATGTCACAATGAAACGTTGTGATGTCACAATGGAGCACTGTAATGTCACAATGGAGAACTGACATCACAATGGAGCCCTGTGATGTCACAATGGAGCACTGTGATGGCATAATGGAGAACTGATGTCAAAATGGAGGACTGTGAAGTCACATTGGAGAACTGTGATATCACATTGGAGAACTGTGATGTCACAATGGAGCACTGTGATGTCACAATGGAGAACTTTGATGGCATACGGAGAACTGATGTCACAATGAAGCACTATGATGTCACATTGGAGCACTGTGTTATCACATTGGAGAACTATGATGTCACAATGGAGAACTGTGATGTCACAATGGAGCACTGTAATGGCATAATAGTGCTGTGATGTAACAAAGGAGAACTTTGATGGCATAATGAAGAACTGTGATGTCACATTGGAAAACGGTGATATCACATTGGAGCACTTTGATGTCACAATGGAGCACTATGATGTCACAATGGAGAACTGTGATGGCATAATAGAGTGCTGTGATGTCACAATGGAGCACTGTGATGTCATAATGGAGACCTGATGTCACAATGGAGTACTGTGATGTCACAATGGAGCACTGTGATGGCATAATGGAGTGCTATGATGTCACAATGAAGCACTATGATGTCACATTGAAGAACTGTGATGTCACAATGGAGCACTATGATGTCACAATGATGCACTGTGATGTCACATTGGAGCACTGTGATATCACATTGGAGAACTGTGATGTCACAATGGAGAACTTTGATGTCACAATGGAGAACTGTGATGGCATAATGGAGAACTGATGTCACAATGAAGCACTATGATGTCACATTGGAGCACTGTGTTATCACATCGGAGAACTGTGATGTCACAATGGAGCACTGTGATGTCACAATGGAGAACTGTGATGGCATAATGGAGTGCTGTGATGTCAGAATGGAGCACTGTGATGGCATAATGGAGAACTGATGTCACAATGGAGTACTGAGATGTCACAATGGAGCACAGTGACGGCATATTGGAGATCTGTGATATCACAATGGAGCACTATGATATCACAATGAAAGGTTGTGATGTCACAATGGAGCACTGTGATGTCACAATGGAGAACTGACATCACAATGGAGCCCTGTGATGTCACAATGGAGCACTGTGATGGCATAATGGAGAACTGATGTCAAAATGGAGGACTGTGAAGTCACATTGGAGAACTGTGATATCACATTGGAGAACTGTGATGTCACAATGGAGCACTGTGATGTCACAATGGAGAACTTTGATGGCATACGGAGAACTGATGTCACAATGAAGCACTATGATGTCACATTGGAGCACTGTGTTATCACATTGGAGAACTATGATGTCACAATGGAGAACTGTGATGTCACAATGGAGCACTGTAATGGCATAATAGTGCTGTGATGTAACAAAGGAGAATTTTGATGGCATAATGAAGAACTGTGATGTCACATTGGAAAACGGTGATATCACATTGGAGCACTTTGATGTCACAATGGAGCACTATGATGTCACAATGGAAAACTCTGATGGCATAATAGAGTGCTGTGATGTCACAATGCGGCACTGTGATGTCATAATGGACACCTGATGTCACAATGGAGTACTGTGATGTCACAATGGAGCACTGTGATGGCATAATGGAGTGCTATGATGTCACAATGAAGCACTATGATGTCATATTGGAGCACTGTGGTATCACATTGGAGAACTGTGATGTCACAATGGAGAACTGTGATGTCACAATGGAGAACTGTGATGTCACAATGGAGAACTGTGATGGCATAATAGAGTGCTGTGACTTCACAATGGAGCACTGTGCTGGCATAATGGAGAACTGATGTCACAATGGAGCACTGTGATGTCACAATGGAGCATGGTGATATCACATTGGAGCACTGTGATGTCATAATGGAGAACTGATGTCACAATGGAGCACGGTGATTGCATAATGGAGAACTGTGATATCACAATCGAGAACTATGATGTCACAATGCAGTGTTGTGATGTCACAATGGAGCACTGTGATGGCATAATGGAGAACTGATGTCACAATGGAGTACTGTGATGTCACAATGGAGCACGGTGATGGCATATTGGATAACTGATGTCAAAATGGAGAACTGTGATGTCAAAATGGAGCACTGTGATGGCATAACGTAGAACTGATGTCACAATGTAGCACTATGAAGTCACAATGGAGAACTGTGATGTCACAATGAAGCACTATGATGTCACATTGGAGCACTGTGATATCACATTGGAGAACTGTGATGTCACAATGGAGAACTGTGATGTCACAATGGAGAACTGTGATGGCATAATGTACTGTTGTGATGTCACAATGGAGCACTGTGATGGAATTATGGAGAACTGATGTCACATTGGAGAACTGTGACTTCACATTGGAGCACTGTCATGTCAAAACGGAGCACTCTGATGGCATAATGGAGAAATGATGTCACAATGGAGCACTGTGATGTCACAATGGAGCACAGTGATGGCATAATGGAGAACTGTGATATCACAATGGAGCACAATTATATCACAATGGAGTGTTGTGATGTCACAATGGAGCACTGTGATGGCATAATGGAGAACTGATGTCACAATGCAGTACTGTGATGTCACAATGGAGCACTGTGATGGCATAATTGAGAGGTGTGATGTCAAAATGGAGCACTGTAATGGCATAATTGAGTGCTATGATGTCACAATGGAGCACTGTGATGTCACAATGGAGCACTGTGATGGCATAATGGAGAACTGATGTCACAATGGAGCACTGTGATGTCACAATGAAGCACTATGATGTCACATTGGAGAACAGTGATATCACATTGGAGAACTGTGATGTCACAATGGAGAACTGTGATGTCACAATGGAGAACTGTGATGGCATAATGGAGTGCTGTGATGTCACAATGGAGCACTGTGATGGCACAATGGAGAACTAATGTCATTGGAGCACTGTGATGTCACAATGGAGCACTGTGATGTCACAATGAAGCACTGTAATGGCATAATGGAGAACTGATGTCACAATGGAGTACTGTGATGTCACAATGGAGCACTGTGATGGCATAATGGAGAACTGATGTCACAATGGAGCACTGTGATGTCACAGTGGAGCACTGTGATGGCATAATGGAGAACTCTGATGTCACAATGGAGCACTGTAATGGCATAATGGAGTGCTATGATGTCACAATGGAGCACTGTGATGTCACATTGAAGAACTGTTATGTCACAATGGAGCACTATGATGTCACAATGAAGCACTATGGTGTCACATGGGAGCACTGTGATATCACATTGGAGAACTGTGATGTCACAATGGAGAACTGTGATGTCAAAATGGAGAACTGAGATGGCATAATAGAGTGCTGTGATGTCAGAATGGAGCCCTGTGATGTCATATTGGAGAACTGTGATTTTACATTGGAGAACTGTGATGTCACAATGGAGCACTGTGATGTCACAATGGAAAACTGTGATGGCATAATGGAGAACTGATGTCACAATGAAACACTATGATGTCACATTGGAGCACTGTGTTATCACATTGGAGAACGGTGATGTCACAATGGAGAACTGTGATGTCACAATGGAGAACTGTGATGGCATAATGGAATTCTGTGATGTCACAATGGAGCACTGTGATGGCATAATTGAGAACTGATGTCACAATGGAGTACAGTGATGTCACAATGGAGCACTGTGATGCCATAATGGAGAATTGATGTCACAATGGAGCACTGTGATGTCACAATGGAGCACTGTGATGTCACAATGAAGCACTATGATGTCACATTGGAGCACTGTGATATCACATTGGAGAACTGTGATGTCACAATGGAGAACTGTGATGTCACAATGGAGAACTTGATGGCATAATGGAGTGCTGTGATGTCACAATGGAGCACTGTGATGGCAAAATGGAGAACTGATGTCACATTGGAGCACTGTGATGTCACAATGGAGCACTGTGATGTCACAAAGGAGCACTGTGATGGCATAATGGAGAACTGATGTCACAATGGAGTACTGTGATGTCACAATGGAACACTGTGGTGGCATAATGGAGAAGTGATGTCACAATGGAGAACTGTGATGTCACAATGGAGCACTGTAATGGCATAATGGAGTGCTATGATGGCACAATGGAGCACTATGATGTCACATTGAAGAACTGTGATGTCACAATGGAGCACTATGATGTCACAATGAAGCACTGTGATGTCACATTGGAGCACTGTGATATCAGATTGGAGAACTGTGATGTCACAATGGAGCACTGTGATGTCACAATGGAGAACTGTGATGGCATAATGGAGTGCTGTGATGTCACAATGGAGCACTATGATATCACAATGAAACGTTGTGATGTCACAATGGAGCACTGTGATGTCACAATGGAGAACTGACATCACAATGGAGCCCTGTGATGTCACAATGGAGCACTGTGATGGCATAATGGAGAACTGATGTCAAAATGGAGGACTGTGAGGTCACATTGGAGTACTGAGATGGCATAATGGAGAACTGATGTCACAATGGAGCACTGTGATGTCACATGGGAGAACTGTGATGTCACAATGGAGCACTGTGATGTCACAATGGGGCACAGTGATGGCATAATGGAGAACTGTGATATCACAATGGAGCACTATGATATCACAATGGAATGTTGTGATGTCACAATGGAGCACTGTGATGTCACAATGGCGCACTGTGTTGTCACAATGGAGCACTGTCATGGCATAATGGAGAACTGATGTCACAATGGAGCACTGTGATGGCATAATGGAGAACTGATATCACAATGGAGCCCTGTGATGTCACATTTGAGAACTGTGACATCACATTGGAGAACTGTGATGTCACAATGGAGCAATGTGATGTCACAATGGAGAACTGTGATGGCAAAATTGAGAACTGATGTCACAATGAAGCACTATGATGTCACATTGGAGCATTGTGTTATCACATTGGAGAACTGTGATGTCACAATGGAGAACTGTGATATCACATTGGAGAACTGTGATGGCATAATCGAGTGCTGAGATGTCACAATGGAGCACTGTGATAGCATAATGGAGAACTGATGTCACAATGGAGCACTGTGATGTCACAATGGAGCACTGTGATGGCAAAATGGAGAACTGATGTCACAATGGATCACTGTGATGTCACAATGGAGCATTGTGATGGCATAATGGAGAACTGTGATGTCACAATGGAGCACTGTAATGGCATAGTGGAGTGCTATCATGTCACAATGGAGCACTGTGATATCACATTGGAGAACTGTGATGTCACAATGGAGCACTGTGATGGCATAATGGAGAACTGATGTCACAATGGAGCACTGTGATGTCACAGTGGAGCACTCTGTTATCACAATGGAGAACTGTGATGTCACAATGAAGCACCATGATGTCACAATGGAGCACTGTGATGTCACATTGGAGAACTGTGACATCACATTGGAGAACTGTGATGTCACAATTGAGCACTCTGATGTCACAATGGAGCACTGTGATGGTATAATGGAGAACTGTGATGTCACAATGGAGAACTGTAATGGGATAATGGATTGCTATGATGTCAAAATGGAGCACTATGATGTCAAATTGAAGAACTGTGATGTCACAATGAAGCACTATGATGTCAGATTGGAGCACTGTGATATCACATTGGAGAACTGTGATGTCACAATGGAGAACTGTGATGTCACAATGGAGAACTGTGATGGCATAATGGAGTGCTGTGATGTCACAATGGAGCACGGTGATGGCATAATGGAGAACTGATGTCACATTGGAGAACTGTGATGTCACATTGGAGCACTGTGTTGTCACAATGGAGCACTGTGATTTTACAATGTAGCACTGTGATGGCATAATGGAGAACTGATGTCACAATGGAGCACTGTGATGTCACAATGGAGCATGATGATGGCATAATGGAGAACTGTGACATCACATTGGAGAACTGTGATGCCACAATTAAGCACTGTGATGTCACAATGGAGCACTGTAATGTCACAATGAAGCACTATTATGTCACATTGGAGAACTGTGATGTCACAATGGTGCACTGTGATGGCATAATGGAAAAATGTGATGTCACAATGGAGCAATATGATGTCACAATGAAGCACTATGATGTCACATTTGAGCACTGTGATATCACATTGGAGAACTGTGATGTCACAATGGAGAACTGTGATGTCATAATGGAGAACTGTGATGGCATAATGGAGAACTGTGACGTCACATTGGAGCACTGTGTTGTCACAATGGAGCACTGTGATGTCACAATGGAGCACTGTGATGGCATAATGGAGAACTGATGTCACAATGGAGCACTGTGATGTCACAATGGAGCACTGTGATGGCATAATGGAGAGGTGTGATTTCACAATGGAGCACTGTAATGGCATAATGGAGTGCTATGATGTCACAACGGAGCACTATGATGTCACATTGAAGAACTGTGATGTCACATTGGAGCACTCTTATGTCACAATGAAGCACTATGATGTCACATTGGAGCACTGTGATATCACATTGGAGAACTGTGATGTCACATGGAGAACTGTGATGTCACAATGGAGCACTGTGATGGCATAATGGAGAACTGATGTCACAATGGAGCACTGTGATGTCACAATGGAGCACGGTGATGGCATAATAGAGAACTGTGATATCACAATGGAGCACTATGATATCACAATGGAGTGTTGTGATGTCACAATGGAGCACTGTGATGGCATAATGGAGAACTGATGTCACAATGGAGCACTATGATGTCACAATGGGGCACGGTGATGGCATAATGGAGAACTGTGATATCACAATGGAGCACTATGATATCACAATGGAATGTTGTGATGTCACAATGGAGCACTGTGATGTCACAATGGCGCACTGTGATGTCACAATGGAGCACTGTCATGGCATAATGGAGAACTTATGTCACAATGGAGCACTGTGATGGCATAATGGAGAACTGATGTCACAATGGAGCCCTGTCATGTCACATTGGAGAACTGTGACATCACATTGGAGAACTGTGATGTCACAATGGAGCACTGTGATGTCACAATGGAGAACTGTGATGGCAAAATGGAGAACTGATGTCACAATGAAGCACTATGATGTCACATTGGAGCATTGTGTTATCACATTGGAGAACTGTGATGTCACAATGGAGAACTGTGATGTCACAATGGAGAACTGTGATGGCATAATCGAGTGCTGTGATGTCACAATGGAGCACTGTGATGGCATAATGGAGAACTGATGTCACAATGGAGCACTGTGATGTCACAATGGAGCACTGTGATGGCATAATGGAGAACTGATGTCACAATGGATCACTGTGATGTCACAATGGAGCATTTTGATGGCATAATGGAGAACTGTGATGTCACAATGGAGCACTGTAATGGCATAATGGAGTGCTATGATGTCACAATGGAGCACTGCGAAATCACATTGGAGAACTGTGATGTCACAATGGAGCACTGTGATGGCATAATGGAGAACTGATGTCACAATCGAGCACTGTGATGTCACAGTGGAGCACTGTGATATCAGATTGGAGAACTGTGATGTCACAATGGAGCACTGTGATGTCACAATGGAGAACTGTGATGGCATAATGGAGTGCTGTGATGTCACAATGGAGCACTATGATATCACAATGAAACGTTGTGATGTCACAATGGAGCACTGTGATGTCACAATGGAGAACTGACATCACAATGGAGCCCTGTGATGTCACAATGGAGCACTGTGATGGCATAATGGAGAACTGATGTCAAAATGGAGGACTGTGAGGTCACATTGGAGTACCGAGATGGCATAATGGAGAACTGATGTCACAATGGAGCACTGTGATGTCACATGGGAGAACTGTGATGTCACAATGGAGCACTGTGATGTCACAATGGGGCACAGTGATGGCATAATGGAGAACTGTGATATCACAATGGAGCACTATGATATCACAATGGAATGTTGTGATGTCACAATGGAGCACTGTGATGTCACAATGGCGCACTGTGTTGTCACAATGGAGCACTGTCATGGCATAATGGAGAACTGATGTCACAATGGAGCACTGTGATGGCATAATGGAGAACTGATATCACAATGGAGCCCTGTGATGCCACATTTGAGAACTGTGACATCACATTGGAGAACTGTGATGTCACAATGGAGCAATGTGATGTCACAATGGAGAACTGTGATGGCAAAATGGAGAACTGATGTCACAATGAAGCACTATGATGTCACATTGGAGCATTGTGTTATCACATTGGAGAACTGTGATGTCACAATGGAGAACTGTGATATCACATTGGAGAACTGTGATGGCATAATCGAGTGCTGAGATGTCACAATGGAGCACTGTGATAGCATAATGGAGAACTGATGTCACAATGGAGCACTGTGATGTCACAATGGAGCACTGTGATGGCAAAATGGAGAACTGATGTCACAATGGATCACTGTGATGTCACAATGGAGCATTGTGATGGCATAATGGAGAACTGTGATGTCACAATGGAGCACTGTAATGGCATAGTGGAGTGCTATCATGTCACAATGGAGCACTGTGATATCACATTGGAGAACTGTGATGTCACAATGGAGCACTGTGATGGCATAATGGAGAACTGATGTCACAACGGAGCACTGTGATGTCACAGTGGAGCACTCTGTTATCACAATGGAGAACTGTGATGTCACAATGAAGCACCATGATGTCACAATGGAGCACTGTGATGTCACATTGGAGAACTGTGACATCACATTGGAGAACTGTGATGTCACAATTGAGCACTCTGATGTCACAATGGAGCACTGTGATGGTATAATGGAGAACTGTGATGTCACAATGGAGAACTGTAATGGGATAATGGATTGCTATGATGTCAAAATGGAGCACTATGATGTCAAATTGAAGAACTGTGATGTCACAATGAAGCACTATGATGTCAGATTGGAGCACTGTGATATCACATTGGAGAACTGTGATGTCACAATGGAGAACTGTGATGTCACAATGGAGAACTGTGATGGCATAATGGAGTGCTGTGATGTCACAATGGAGCACGGTGATGGCATAATGGAGAACTGATGTCACATTGGAGAACTGTGATGTCACATTGGAGCACTGTGTTGTCACAATGGAGCACTGTGATTTTACAATGTAGCACTGTGATGGCATAATGGAGAACTGATGTCACAATGGAGCACTGTGATGTCACAATGGAGCATGATGATGGCATAATGGAGAACTGTGACATCACATTGGAGAACTGTGATGCCACAATTAAGCACTGTGATGTCACAATGGAGCACTGTAATGTCACAATGAAGCACTATTATGTCACATTGGAGAACTGTGATGTCACAATGGTGCACTGTGATGGCATAATGGAAAAATGTGATGTCACAATGGAGCAATATGATGTCACAATGAAGCACTATGATGTCACATTTGAGCACTGTGATATCACATTGGAGAACTGTGATGTCACAATGGAGAACTGTGATGTCATAATGGAGAACTGTGATGGCATAATGGAGAACTGTGACGTCACATTGGAGCACTGTGTTGTCACAATGGAGCACTGTGATGTCACAATGGAGCACTGTGATGGCATAATGGAGAACTGATGTCACAATGGAGCACTGTGATGTCACAATGGAGCACTGTGATGGCATAATGGAGAGGTGTGATTTCACAATGGAGCA
The DNA here is from genome assembly GCF_949786415.1 of Peromyscus eremicus. Classification (NCBI taxonomy): domain Eukaryota; kingdom Metazoa; phylum Chordata; class Mammalia; order Rodentia; family Cricetidae; genus Peromyscus; species Peromyscus eremicus. The sequence continues at coordinate 38,455 of NW_026735522.1, read as the reverse complement.
CTGTAATGGCATAATGGAGTGCTATGATGTCACAACGGAGCACTATGATGTCACATTGAAGAACTGTGATGTCACATTGGAGCACTCTTATGTCACAATGAAGCACTATGATGTCACATTGGAGCACTGTGATATCACATTGGAGAACTGTGATGTCACATGGAGAACTGTGATGTCACAATGGAGCACTGTGATGGCATAATGGAGAACTGATGTCACAATGGAGCACTGTGATGTCACAATGGAGCACGGTGATGGCATAATAGAGAACTGTGATATCACAATGGAGCACTATGATATCACAATGGAGTGTTGTGATGTCACAATGGAGCACTGTGATGGCATAATGGAGAACTGATGTCACAATGGAGCACTGTGATGTCACAATGGGGCACGGTGATGGCATAATGGAGAACTGTGATATCACAATGGAGCACTATGATATCACAATGGAATGTTGTGATGTCACAATGGAGCACTGTGATGTCACAATGGCGCACTGTGATGTCACAATGGAGCACTGTCATGGCATAATGGAGAACTTATGTCACAATGGAGCACTGTGATTGCATAATGGAGAACTGATGTCACAATGGAGCCCTGTCATGTCACATTGGAGAACTGTGACATCACATTGGAGAACTGTGATGTCACAATGGAGCACTGTGATGTCACAATGGAGAACTGTGATGGCAAAATGGAGAACTGATGTCACAATGAAGCACTATGATGTCACATTGGAGCATTGTGTTATCACATTGGAGAACTGTGATGTCACAATGGAGAACTGTGATGTCACAATGGAGAACTGTGATGGCATAATCGAGTGCTGTGATGTCACAATGGAGCACTGTGATGGCATAATGGAGAACTGATGTCACAATGGAGCACTGTGATGTCACAATGGAGCACTGTGATGGCATAATGGAGAACTGATGTCACAATGGATCACTGTGATGTCACAATGGAGCATTTTGATGGCATAATGGAGAACTGTGATGTCACAATGGAGCACTGTAATGGCATAATGGAGTGCTATGATGTCACAATGGAGCACTGCGATATCACATTGGAGAACTGTGATGTCACAATGGAGCACTGTGATGGCATAATGGAGAACTGATGTCACAATCGAGCACTGTGATGTCACAGTGGAGCACTGTGATATCAGATTGGAGAACTGTGATGTCACAATGGAGCACTGTGATGTCACAATGGAGAACTGTGATGTCACAATGGAGCACTGTGATGGCATAATGGAGAACTGATGTCACAATGGAGCACTGTGATGTCACAATGGAGCATGATGATGGCATAATGGAGAACTGTGACATCACATTGGAGAACTGTGATGCCACAATTAAGCACAGTGATGTCACAATGGAGCACTGTAATGTCACAATGAAGCACTATTATGTCACATTGGAGAACTGTGATGTCACAATGGTGCACTGTGATGGCATAATGGAAAAATGTGATGTCACAATGGAGCAATATGATGTCACAATGAAGCACTATGATGTCACATTTGAGCACTGTGATATCACATTGGAGAACTGTGATGTCACAATGGAGAACTGTGATGTCATAATGGAGAACTGTGATGGCATAATGGAGAACTGTGACGTCACATTGGAGCACTGTGTTGTCACAATGGAGCACTGTGATGTCACAATGGAGCACTGTGATGGCATAATGGAGAACTGATGTCACAATGGAGCACTGTGATGTCACAATGGAGCACTGTGATGGCATAATGGAGAGGTGTGATTTCACAATGGAGCACTATAATGGCATAATGGAGTGCTATGATGTCACAACGGAGCACTATGATGTCACATTGAAGAACTGTGATGTCACATTGGAGCACTCTTATGTCACAATGAAGCACTATGATGTCACATTGGAGCACTGTGATATCACATTGGAGAACTGTGATGTCACATGGAGAACTGTGATGTCACAATGGAGCACTGTGATGGCATAATGGAGAACTGATGTCACAATGGAGCACTGTGATGTCACAATGGAGCACGGTGATGGCATAATAGAGAACTGTGATATCACAATGGAGCACTATGATATCACAATGGAGTGTTGTGATGTCACAATGGAGCACTGTGATGGCATAATGGAGAACTGATGTCACAATGGAGCACTGTGATGTCACAATGGGGCACGGTGATGGCATAATGGAGAACTGTGATATCACAATGGAGCACTATGATATCACAATGGAATGTTGTGATGTCACAATGGAGCACTGTGATGTCACAATGGCGCACTGTGATGTCACAATGGAGCACTGTCATGGCATAATGGAGAACTTATGTCACAATGGAGCACTGTGATGGCATAATGGAGAACTGATGTCACAATGGAGCCCTGTCATGTCACATTGGAGAACTGTGACATCACATTGGAGAACTGTGATGTCACAATGGAGCACTGTGATGTCACAATGGAGAACTGTGATGGCAAAATGGAGAACTGATGTCACAATGAAGCACTATGATGTCACATTGGAGCATTGTGTTATCACATTGGAGAACTGTGATGTCACAATGGAGAACTGTGATATCACAATGGAGAACTGTGATGGCATAATCGAGTGCTGTGATGTCACAATGGAGCACTGTGATGGCATAATGGAGAACTGATGTCACAATGGAGCACTGTGATGTCACAATGGAGCACTGTGATGGCATAATGGAGAACTGATGTCACAATGGATCACTGTGATGTCACAATGGAGCATTTTGATGGCATAATGGAGAACTGTGATGTCACAATGGAGCACTGTAATGGCATAATGGAGTGCTATGATGTCACAATGGAGCACTGCGATATCACATTGGAGAACTGTGATGTCACAATGGAGCACTGTGATGGCATAATGGAGAACTGATGTCACAATCGAGCACTGTGATGTCACAGTGGAGCACTGTGATATCACATTGGAGAACTGTGACATCACATTGGAGAACTGTGATGTCACAATGGAGCACTGTGATGTCACAGTAGAGCACTTTGATGGCATAATGGAGAACTGATGTCACAATGGAGAACTGTAATGGCATAATGGATTGCTATGATGTCACAATGGAGCACTATGATGTCACATTGAAGAACTGTGATGTCACAATGAAGCACTATGATGTCAGATTGGAGCACTGTGATATCACATTGGAGAACTGTGATGTCACAATGGAGAACTGTGATGTCACAATGGAGAACTGTGATGGCATAATGGAGTGCTGTGATGTCACAATGGAGCACGGTGATGTCATAATGGAGAACTGATGTCACATTGGAAAACTGTGACGTCACATTGGAGCACTGTGTGGTCACAATGGAGCACTGTGATGTCACAATTGAGCACTGTGATGGCATAATGGAGAACTGATGTCACAATGGAGCACTGTGATGTCACAATGGATCACAATGATGGCATAATGGAGAACTGTGATATCACAATTGAGCACTATGATATCACAATGGAGTTTTGTGATGTCACAATGGAGCACTGTGATGGCATAATGGAGAACTGATGTCACAATGGAGCACTGTGATGGCATAATGGAGAGGTGTGATGTCACAATGGAGCACTGTAATGGCATAATGGAGTGCTATGATGTCACAATGGAGCACTATGATGTCACATTGAAGAACTCTGATGTCACAATGGAGCACTATGATGTCACCATGAAGCTCTATTATGTCACATTGGAGCACTGTGATATCACATTGGAGAACTGTGATGTCACAATGGAGAACTGTGATGTCACAATGGAGCACTGTGATGGCATTCTAGAGTGGTGTGATATCACAATGGAGCACTGTGATGGCATAATGGAGAACTGATGTCACAATGGAGCACTGTGATGTCAAAATGGAGCACGGTGATGGCCTAATGGAGAACTGTGATATCACAATGGATCACTATGATATCACAATGGAGTGTTGTGATGTCACAATGGAGCACTGTGATGGCATAATGGAGAACTGATGTCACAATGGAGCACTGTGATGTCACAATGGGGCACGGTGATGGCATAATGGAGAACTGTGATATCACAATGGAGCACTATGATATCACAATGGAATGTTGTGATGTCACAATGGAGCACTGTGATGTCACCATGGCGCACTGTGATGTCACAATGGAGCAGTGTGATGGCATAATGGAGAACTGATGTCACAATGGAGAACTGTGATGTCACAATGGAGCACTGTGATGGCATGTCAGGAGCCAAGTAGCCTAACTGATTCTCATGGGAAAAAGCTGTGTACCCTAACTTCCGTTAACAGTTTTAATAGCAACCATTTTTCAACAAGACCACAGTATGTACCTTTTGATCGACTCCCTGAAACATAATGGTTTGCTGTATGGTCTGTTGATCAGGCCCTGAAACAAAGAGACCTTTTCCTGAACCCTACCTTACCCTAACTTCCTCCTAGTAACTTTCCATACCCCTATCTACTTCTCCTAACTCCTAGCATATATAAGCCTGATTCCCCTTGCAATAAACAAGACCTTGATGCAACTCAGACTGACTTTGTCTTCCTTTACGCGCCTGGTCTCCTTTCCCTCTCACCCTCATTGATCTTTCAGGAGGTGCCTCCTCGGGGCTCATCAAATAACGTGGCCTGCGGGACAGGTCAAGTGGCGCCCGAACGTGGGGTTCGAGGCACGGTGACCTACCGGACGACGGATAAAAAAAGGGGCCCCGGAGAGAATTAGGGTAGAGACGCCCAGACCGCATCACTCGTCCAATGCGGGAGAGTCTTGAGGTAAGTGTGTCATCGAATCGATCAATGAGAAAAAATTTATCTAAAGAGGCTGTTTTTCTAAAGGAGATGAAAGGTAATCTTAGGGAGAGAGGACTAAGAGTTAAGAAAAAGGATTTAATAAAGTTCTTTCAATATGTGGAGGAGAAGTGTCCCTGGTTAGTGATTGATGGACCAGGAATTCACATTGGAGAACTGTGATATCACATTGGAGAACTGTGATGTCACAATGGAGAACTGTGATGTCACAATGGAGAACTGTGACAGCATAATGGAGTGCTGTGAGGTCACAATGGAGCACTGTGATGGCATAATGGAGAACTGATGTCACAATGAAGCACTATGATGTCACATTGGAGCACTTTGCTATGACATTGCAGAACTGTGATGTCACAATGGAGCACTGTGATGTCACAATGGAGAACTGTGATGGCATAATGGAGTGCTGTGATGTCACAATGGAGCACTGTGATGGCATAATGGAGAACTGATGTCACAATGGAGTAGTGTGATGTCACAATGGAGCACTGTGATGGCATAATGGAGAACTGATGTCACAATGGAGCACTGTGATGTCACAATGAAGCACTATGATGTCACATTGGAGCACTGTGATATAACATTGCAGAACTGTGATGTCACAATGGAGAACTGTGATGTCACAATGGAGAACTGTGATGGCATAATGGAGTGCTGTGATGTCACAATGGAGCACTGTGATGGCACAATGGAGAACTGATGTCACATTGGAGCACTGTGATGTCACAATGGAGCACTATGATGTCACAATGGAGCACTGTAATGGCATAATGGAGAACTGATGTCACAATGGAGTACTGTGATGTCACAATGGAGCACTGTGATGGCATAATGGAGAACTGATGTCACAATGGAGCACTGTGATGTCACAATGAAGCACTATGATGTCACAATGGAGCACTGTGATGTCACAGTGGAGCACTGTGATGGCATAATGGAGAACTCTGATGTCACAATGGAGCACTGTAATGGCATAATGGAGTGCTATGATGTCACAATGGAGCACTGTGATGTCACATTGAAGAACTGTGATGTCACAATGGAGAACTGTGATGTCACAATGGAGAACTGTGATGGCATAATGGAGTGCTGTGATGTCACAATGGAGCACTGTGATGGCACAATGGAGAACTGATGTCACATTGGAGCACTGTGATGTCACAATGGAGCACTATGATGTCACAATGGAGCACTGTAATGGCATAATGGAGAACTGATGTCACAATGGAGTACTGTGATGTCACAATGGAGCACTGTGATGGCATAATGGAGAACTGATGTCACAATGGAGCACTGTGATGTCACAATGAAGCACTATGATGTCACAATGGAGCACTGTGATGTCACAGTGGAGCACTGTGATGGCATAATGGAGAACTCTGATGTCACAATGGAGCACTGTAATGGCATAATGGAGTGCTATGATGTCACAATGAAGCACTATGGTGTCACATGGGAGCACTGTGATATCACATTGGAGAACTGTGATGTCACAATGGAGAACTGTGATGTCAAAATGGAGAACTGAGATGGCATAATAGAGTGCTGTGATGTCAGAATGGAGCCCTGTGATGTCATATTGGAGAACTGTGATATTACATTGGAGAACTGTGATGTCACAATGGAGCACAGTGATGTCACAATGGAAAACTGTGATGGCATAATGGAGAACTGATGTCACAATGAAACACTATGATGTCACATTGGAGCACTGTGTTATCACATTGGAGAACGGTGATGTCACAATGGAGAACTGTGATGTCACAATGGAGAACTGTGATGGCATAATGGAATTCTGTGATGTCACAATGGAGCACTGTGATGGCATAATTGAGAACTGATGTCACAATGGAGTACAGTGATGTCACAATGGAGCACTGTGATGCCATAATGGAGAATTGATGTCACAATGGAGCACTGTGATGTCACAATGGAGCACTGTGATGTCACAATGAAGCACTATGATGTCACATTGGAGCACTGTGATATCACATTGGAGAACTGTGATGTCACAATGGAGAACTGTGATGTCACAATGGAGAACTGTGATGGCATAATGGAGTGCTGTGATGTCACAATGGAGAACTGTGATGGCAAAATGGAGAACTGATGTCACATTGGAGCACTGTGATGTCACAATGGAGCACTGTGATGTCACAATGGAGCACTGTGATGGCATAATGGAGAACTGATGTCACAATGGAGTACTGTGATGTCACAATGGAACACTGTGGTGGCATAATGGAGAAGTTATGTCACAATGGAGAACTGTGATGTCACAATGGAGCACTGTAATGGCATAATGGAGTGCTATGATGTCACAATGGAGCACTATGATGTCACATTGAAGAACTGTGATGTCACAATGGAGCACTATGATGTCACAATGAAGCACTGTGATGTCACATTGGAGCACTGTGATATCAGATTGGAGAACTGTGATGTCACAATGGAGAACATTGATGTCACAATGGAGAACTGTGATGGCATAATGGAGAACTGTTGTCACAATGAAGCACTATGATGTCACATTGGAGCACTGTGTTATCACATCGGAGAACTGTGATGTCACAATGGAGCACTGTGATGTCACAATGGAGAACTGTGATGGCATAATGGAGTGCTGTGATGTCACAATGGAGCACTATGATATCACAATGAAACGTTGTGATGTCACAATGGAGCACTGTGATGTCACAATGGAGAACTGACATCACAATGGAGCCCTGTGATGTCACAATGGAGCACTGTGATGGCATAATGGAGAACTGATGTCAAAATGGAGGACTGTGAGGTCACAATGGAGTACTGAGATGGCATAATGGAGAACTGATGTCACAATGGAGCACTGTGATGTCACATGGGAGAACTGTGATGTCACAATGGAGCACTGTGATGTCACAATGGGGCACAGTGATGCCATAATGGAGAACTGTGATATCACAATGGAGCACTATGATGTCACAATGGAATGTTGTGATGTCACAATGGAGCACTGTGATGTCACAATGGCGCACAGTGATGTCACAATGGAGCACTGTCATGGCATAATGGAGCACTGATGTCACAATGGAGCACTGTGATGGCATAAAGGAGAACTGATGTCACAATGGAGCCCTGTGATGTCACATTTGAGAACTGTGACATCACATTGGAGAACTGTGATGTCACAATGGAGCAATGTGATGTCACAATGGAGAACTGTGATGGCAAAATGGAGAACTGATGTCACAATGAAGCACTATGATGTCACATTGGAGCATTGTGTTATCACATTGGAGAACTGTGATGTCACAATGGAGAACTGTGATGTCACAATGGAGAACTGTGATGGCATAATCGAGTGCTGAGATGTCACAATGGAGCACTGTGATGGCATAATGGAGAACTGATGTCACAATGGAGCACTGTGATGTCACAATGGAGCACTGTGATGGCAAAATGGAGAACTGATGTCACAATGGATCACTGTGATGTCACAATGGAGCATTGTGATGGCATAATGGAGAACTGTGATGTCACAATGGAGGACTGTAATGGCATAGTGGAGTGCTATCATGTCACAATGGAGCACTGTGATATCACATTGGAGAACTGTGATGTCACAATGGAGCACTGTGATGGCATAATGGAGAACTGATGTCACAATGGAGCACTGTGATGTCACAGTGGAGCACTCTGTTATCACAATGGAGAACTGTGATGTCACAATGAAGCACTATGATGTCACAATGGAGCACTGTGATGTCACATTGGAGAACTGTGACATCACATTGGAGCACTGTGATGTCACAATTGAGCACTCTGATGTCACAATGGAGCACTGTGATGGCATAATGGAGAACTGTGATGTCACAATGGAGCACTGTAATGGCATAATGGAGTGCTATGATGTCACAATGGAGCACTATGATGTCACATTGAAGTACTGTGATGTCACAATGGAGCATTATGATGTCACAGTGAAGCATTATAATGTCACATTGGAGCACTATGATGTCACATTGGAGAACTGTGATGTCACAATGGAGCACTGTGATGGCATAATGGAGAACTGATGTCACAATGGAGCACTGTGATGTCACAATGGAGTACTCTGATGGCACAATGGAGAACTGTGATATCACAATGGAGCACTGTGATGTCACAATGAAGCACTATGATGTCACATTGGAGCACTGTGATATCACATTGGAGAAATGTGATGTCACAATGGAGCACTGTGATATCACAATGGAGAACTGTGATGGCATAATCGAGTGATGTGATGTCACAATGGAGCACTGTGATGGCATAATTGAGAACTGATGTCACAATGGAGCACTGAGAGTGTCACAATGGAGCACTGTGATGGCATAATTGGGAACTGATGTCACAATAGATCACTGTGATGTCACAATGGAGCATTGTGATGGCATAATGGAGAACTGTGATGTCACAATGGAGCACTGTAATGGCATAATGGAGTGCTATGATGTCACAATGGAGCACTGTGAAATCACATTGGAGAACTGTGATGTCACAATGGAGCACTGTGATGGCATAATGGAGAACTGATGTCACAATGGAGCACTGTGATGTCACATGGGAGAACTGTGATGTCACAATGGAGCACTGTGATGTCACAATGGGGCACAGTGATGGCATAATGGAGAACTGTGATATCACAATGGAGCACTATGATATCACAATGGAATGTTGTGATGTCACAATGGAGCACTGTGATGACACAATGGCTCACTGTGATGTCACAATGGAGCACTGTCATGGCATAATGGAGAACTGATGTCACAATGGAGCACTGTGATGGCATAATGGAGAACTGATGTCACTATGGAGCCCTGTGATGTCACATTTGAGAACTGTGACATCACATTGGATCACTGTGATGTCACAATGGAGCATTGTGATGGCATAATGGAGAACTGTGATGTCACAATGGAGCACTGTGATGTCACAATGAAGCACTATGATGTCACATTGGAGCATTGTGTTATCACATTGGAGAACTGTGATGTCACAATGGAGAACTGTGATATCACAATGGAGAACTGTGATGGCATAATCGAGTGCTGTGATGTCACAATGGAGCACTGTGATGGCATAATGGAGAACTGATGTCACAATGGAGCACTGTGATGTCACAATGGAGCACTGTGATGGCATAATGGAGAACTGTGATGTCATAATGGAGAACTGTAATGGGATAATGGATTGCTATGATGTCAAAATGGAGCACTATGATGTCACATTGAAGAACTGTTATGTCACAATGGAGCACTATGATGTCACAATGAAGCACTATGATGTCAGATTGGAGCACTGTGATATCACATTGGAGAACGGTGATGTCACAATGGAGAACTGTGATGTCACAATGGAGAACTGTGATGTCACAATGGAGAACTGTGATGGCATAATGGAGAACTGATGTCACAGTCGAGAAATGTGACGTCACATTGGAGCACTGTGTTGTCACAATGGAGCACTGTGATGTCACAATTGAGCACTGTGATGGCATAATGGAGAACTGATGTCACAATGGAGCACTGTGATGTCACAATGGAGCAGGGTGATGGCATAATGGAGAACTGTGATATCACAATGGATCACGATGATATCACAATGCAGTGTTGTGATGTCACAATGGAGCACTGTGATGGCATAATTGACAAATGATTACACAATGGAGTACTGTGATGTCACAATGGAGCACTGTGATGGCATAATGGAGAACTGATGTCACAATGAAGCACTTTGATGTCACATTGGAGAACTGTGATGTCACATTAGAGAACTGTGATGTCACAATGGAGCACTGTGATGGCATAATGGAGAACTGTGATGTCACAATGGAGCACTGTAATGACATAATTGAGTGCTATGATGTCACAATGGAGCACTATGGTATCACATTGAAGAACTGTGATGTCACAATGGAGCACTATGATGTCACAATAAAGCACTATGATGTCACATTGGAGCACTATGTTATCACATTGGAGAAATGTGATGTCACAATGGAGAACTGTGATGTCAAAATGGAGAACTGTGATGGCATAATAGAGTGCTGTGATGTCACAATGGAGAACTGTGATGGCATAATGGAGAAATGATGTCACAATACAGCACTGTGATGTCACAATGGAGCACTGTGATGGCATAATGGAGAACTGTGATGTCACAAAGGAGCACTGTAATGGCATAATGGAGTGCTATGATGTCACAACAGTGCACTATGATGTCACATTGAAGTACTGTAATGTCACAATGGAGCATTATGACGTCACAATGAAGCATTATGATGTCACATTGGAGCACTATGATGTCACAATGGAGCAGTGTGATGGCATAATGGAGAACTGTGATGTCACAATGGAGCACTGTAATGACATAATTGAGTGCTATGATGTCACAATGGAGCACTATGGTATTACATTGAAGAACTGTGATGTCACAATGGAGCACTATGATGTCACAATAAAGCACTACGATGTCACATTGGAGCACTGTGTTATCACATTGGAGAAATGTGATGTCACAATGGAGAACTGTGATGTCAAAATGGAGAACTGTGATGGCATAATAGAGTGCTGTGATATCACAATGGAGAACTGTGATGGCATAATAGAGTGCTGTGATGTCACAATGGAGCACTGTGATGGCATAATGGAGAACTGATGTCACAATGGAGCACTGTGATGTCACAATGGAGCACTGTGATGGTATAATGGAGAACTGATGTCACAATGGATCACTGTGATGTCACAATGGAGCATTGTGATGGCATAATGGAGAACTGTGATGTCACAATGGAGCACTGTAATGGCATAATGGAGTGCTATGATGTCACAATGGAGCACTGTGAAATCACATTGGAGAACTGTGATGTCACAATGGAGCACTGTGATGGCATAATGGAGAACTGATGTCACAATGGAGCACTGTGATGTCACATGGGAGAACTGTGATGTCACAATGGAGCACTGTGATGTCACAATGGGGCACAGTGATGGCATAATGGAGAACTGTGATATCACAATGGAGCACTATGATATCACAATGGAATGTTGTGATGTCACAATGGAGCACTGTGATGTCACAATGGCGCACTGTGATGTCACAATGGAGCACTGTCATGGCATAATGGAGAACTGATGTCACAATGGAGCACTGTGATGGCATAATGGAGAACTGATGTCACAATGGAGCCCTGTGATGTCACATTTGAGAACTGTGACATCACATTGGATCACTGTGATGTCACAATGGAGCATTGTGATGGCATAATGGAGAACTGTGATGTCACAATGGAGCACTGTGATGTCACAATGAAGCACTACGATGTCACATTGGAGCATTGTGTTATCACATTCGAGAACTGTGATGTCACAATGGAGAACTGTGATATCACAATGGAGAACTGTGATGGCATAATCGAGTGCTGTGATGTCACAATGGAGCACTGTGATGGCATAATGGAGAACTGATGTCACAATGGAGCACTGTGATGTCACAATGGAGCACTGTGATGGCATAATGGAGAACTGTGATGTCACAATGGAGAACTGTAATGGGATAATGGATTGCTATGATGTCAAAATGGAGCACTATGATGTCACATTGAAGAACTGTTATGTCACAATGGAGCACTATGATGTCACAATGAAGCACTATGATGTCAGATTGGAGCACTGTGATATCACATTGGAAAACGGTGATGTCACAATGGAGAACTGTGATGTCACAATGGAGAACTGTGATGTCACAATGGAGAACTGTGATGGCATAATGGAGAACTGATGTCACAGTCGAGAAATGTGACGTCACATTGGAGCACTGTGTTGTCACAATGGAGCACTGTGATGTCACAATTGAGCACTGTGATGGCATAATGGAGAACTGATGTCACAATGGAGCACTGTGATGTCACAATGGAGCAGGGTGATGGCATAATGGAGAACTGTGATATCACAATGGATCACGATGATATCACAATGCAGTGTTGTGATGTCACAATGGAGCACTGTGATGGCATAATTGACAAATGATGACACAATGGAGTACTGTGATGTCACAATGGAGCACTGTGATGGCATAATGGAGAACTGATGTCACAATGAAGCACTTTGATGTCACATTGGAGAACTGTGATGTCACATTAGAGATCTGTGATGTCACAATGGAGCACTGTGATGGCATAATGGAGAACTGTGATGTCACAATGGAGCACTGTAATGACATAATTGAGTGCTATGATGTCACAATGGAGCACTATGGTATCACATTGAAGAACTGTGATGTCACAATGGAGCACTATGATGTCACAATAAAGCACTATGATGTCACATTGGAGCACTGTGTTATCACATTGGAGAAATGTGATGTCACAATGGAGAACTGTGATGTCAAAATGGAGAACTGTGATGGCATAATAGAGTGCTGTGATGTCACAATGGAGCACTGTGATGGCATAATGGAGAACTGATGTCACAATACAGCACTGTGATGTCACAATGGAGCACTGTGATGGCATAATGGAGAACTGTGATGTCACAATGGAGCACTGTATGGCATAATGGAGTGCTATGATGTCACAATGGTGCACTATGATGTCACATTGAAGTACTGTGATGTCACAATGGAGCATTATGACGTCACAATGAAGCATTATGATGTCACATTGGAGCACTATGATGTCACATTGGAGAACTGTGATGTCACAATGGAGCACTGTGATGGCATAATGGAGAACTGATATCACAATGGAACACTGTGATGTCACAATGGAGCACGGTGATGGCACAATGGAGAACTGTGATATCACAATGGAGCACTGTGATGTCACAATGGAGCACTGTGATGGCATAATGGAGAAATGATGTCACGATGGAGCACTGTGATGTCACATTGGAGAACTGTGACATCACATTGGAGAACTGTGATGTCACAATTGAGCACTGTGATGTCAAAATGGAGCACTGTGGTGGCATAATGGAGAACTGATGTCACAATGGAGTACTGTGATATCACATGGGAGAACTGTATTGTCACAATTGAGCACTGTGATATCACATTGGAGAACTGTGATATCACAATGGAGCACTGTGATGGCATAATGGAGAACTGATGTCACAATGGAGCACTGTGATGTCACAGTGGAGCACTCTGATATCACATTGGAGAACTGTGATGTCACAATGAAGCACTATGATATCACAATGGAGCACTGTGATGTCACATTGGAGAACTGTGACATCACATTGGAGAACTGTGATGTCACAATTGAGCACTCTGATGTCACAATGGAGCACTGTGATGGCATAATGGAGAACTGTGATGTCACAATGGAGAACTGTAATGGGATAATGGATTGCTATGTTGTCACAATGGAGCACTCTGATGGCATAATGGAGAACTGATGTCACAATGAAGCACTATGATGTCACAATTGAGCACTGTGATATCACATTGGAGAACTGTGATGTCACAATGGAGAACTGTGATGTTCCAATGGAGAACTGTGATGGCATAATCGAGTGCTGTGATGTCACAATGGAGCACTGTGATGTCACAATGGAGCACTGTGATGGCATATTGGATAACTGATGTCACAATAGAGCACTGTGATGTCACAATGGAGCACTGTGATGGCATAATGGAGAACTGTGATGTCACAATGGAGCACTGTAATGGCATAATGGAGTGCTATGATGTCACAATGGAGCACTATGATGTCACATTGAAGTACTGTGATGTAACAATGGAGCATTATGATGTCACAATGAAGCATTATAATGTCACATTGGAGCTCTATGATGTCACATTGGAGAACTGTATTGTCACAATGGAGCACTGTGATGGCATAATGGAGAACTGATGTCACAATGGAGCACTGTGATGTCACAATGGAGTACTCTGATGGCAAAATGGAGAACTGTGATATCACAATGGAGCACTGTGATGTCACAATGAAGCACTATGATGTCACATTGGAGCACTGAGATATCACATTGGAGAAATGTGATGTCACAATGGAGCACTGTGATATCACAATGGAGAACTGTGATGGCATAATCGAGTGCTGTGATGTCACAATGGAGCACTGTGATGGCATAATGGAGAACTGATGTCACAATGGAGCACTGTGATGTAACAAGGGAGCACTGTGATGGCATAATGGAGAACTGATGTCACAATGGATCACTGTGATGTCACAATGGAGCAATGTGATGGCATAATGGAGAACTGTGATGTCACAATGGAGCACTGTAATGGCATAATGGAGTGCTATGATGTCACAATGGAGCACTGTGAAATCACATTGGAGAACTGTGATGTCACAATGGAGCACTGTGATGGCATAATGGAGAACTGATATCACAATGGAGCACTGTGATGTCACATGGGAGAACTGTGATGTCACAATGGAGCACTGTGATGTCACAATGGGGCACAGTGATGGCATAATGGAGAACTGTGATATCACAATGGAGCACTATGATATCACAATGGAATGTTGTGATGTCACAATGGAGCACTGTGATGTCACAATGGAGCACTGTCATGGCATAATGGAGAACTGATGTCACAATGGAGCACTGTGATGGCATAATGGAGAACTGATGTCACAATGGAGCCCTGTGATGTCACATTTGAGAACTGTGACATCACACTGGATCACTGTGATATCACAATGGAGCATTGTGATGGCATAATGGAGAACTGTGATGTCACAATGGAGCACTGTGATGTCACAATGAAGCACTATGATGTCACATTGGAGCATTGTGTTATCACATTGGAGAACTGTGATGTCACAATGGAGAACTGTGATATCACAATGGAGAACTGTGATGGCATAATCGAGTGCTGTGATGTCACAATGGAGCACTGTGATGGCATAACGGAGAACTGATGTCACAATGGAGCACTGTGATGTCACAATGGAGCACTGTGATGGCATAATGGAGAACTGATGTCACAATGGAGCACTGTGATGTCACAATGGAGCACTGTGATGGCATAATGGAGAACTGTGATGTTACAATGGAGAACTGTAATGGGATAATGGATTGCTATGATGTCACAATGGAGCACTATGATGTCAAATTGAAGAACTGTGATGTCACAATGAAGCACTATGATGTCAGATTGGAGCATTGTGATATCACATTGGAGAACTGTGATGTCACAATGGAGAACTGTGATGTCACAATGAAGCACTATGATGTCACATTGGAGCACTGAGATATCACATTGGAGAAATGTGATGTCACAATGGAGCACTGTGATGTCACAATGGAGTACTCTGATGGCAAAATGGAGAACTGTGATATCACAATGGAGCATTGTGATGTCACAATGAAGCACTATGATGTCACATTGGAGCACTGAGATATCACATTGGAGAAATGTGATGTCACAATGGAGCACTGTGATATCACAATGGAGAACTGTGATGGCATAATCGAGTGCTGTGATGTCACAATGGAGCACTGTGATGGCATAATGGAGAACTGATGTCACAATGGAGCACTGTGATGTAACAAGGGAGCACTGTGATGGCATAATGGAGAACTGATGTCACAATGGATCACTGTGATGTCACAATGGAGCAATGTGATGGCATAATGGAGAACTGTGATGTCACAATGGAGCACTGTAATGGCATAATGGAGTGCTATGATGTCACAATGGAGCACTGTGAAATCACATTGGAGAACTGTGATGTCACAATGGAGCACTGTGATGGCATAATGGAGAACTGATATCACAATGGAGCACTGTGATGTCACATGGGAGAACTGTGATGTCACAATGGAGCACTGTGATGTCACAATGGGGCACAGTGATGGCATAATGGAGAACTGTGATATCACAATGGAGCACTATGATATCACAATGGAATGTTGTGATGTCACAATGGAGCACTGTGATGTCACAATGGAGCACTGTCATGGCATAATGGAGAACTGATGTCACAATGGAGCACTGTGATGGCATAATGGAGAACTGATGTCACAATGGAGCCCTGTGATGTCACATTTGAGAACTGTGACATCACACTGGATCACTGTGATGTCACAATGGAGCATTGTGATGGCATAATGGAGAAGTGTGATGTCACAATGGAGCACTGTGATGTCACAATGAAGCACTATGATGTCACATTGGAGCATTGTGTTATCACATTGGAGAACTGTGATGTCACAATGGAGAACTGTGATATCACAATGGAGAACTGTGATGGCATAATCGAGTGCTGTGATGTCACAATGGAGCACTGTGATGGCATAACGGAGAACTGATGTCACAATGGAGCACTGTGATGTCACAATGGAGCACTGTGATGGCATAATGGAGAACTGATGTCACAATGGAGCACTGTGATGTCACAATGGAGCACTGTGATGGCATAATGGAGAACTGTGATGTTACAATGGAGAACTGTAATGGGATAATGGATTGCTATGATGTCACAATGGAGCACTATGATGTCAAATTGAAGAACTGTGATGTCACAATGAAGCACTATGATGTCAGATTGGAGCATTGTGATATCACATTGGAGAACTGTGATGTCACAATGGAGAACTGTGATGTCACATTGGAGAACTTTGATGGCATAATGGAGTGCTGTGATGTCACAATAGAGCACGGTGATGGCATAATGGAGAACTGATGTCACATTGAAGAACTGTGACGTCACATTGGAACACTGTGTTGTCACAATGGAGCACTGTGATTTTACAATGGAGCACTGTGTTGGCAAAATCTAGAACTGATGTCACAATGGAGCACTGTGATGTCACAATGGAGCACGATGATGGAATAATGGAGAACTGTGACATCACATTGGAGAACTGTGATACCACAATTGAGCACTGTGATGTCACAATGGAGCACTGTGATGTCACAATGAAGCACTATGATGTCACATTGGAGAACTGTGATGTCACAATGGAGCACTGTGATGGCATAATGGAGAAATGTGATGTCACAATGGAGAACTGTGATGGCATAATGGAGAACTGTGACGTCACATTGGAGCAATGTGTTGTCACAATGGAGCACTGTGCTGGCATAATGGAGAACTGATGTCACAATGGAGCACTGTGATGTCACAATGGAGAACTGTAACGGGATAATGGATTGCTATGATGTCACAATGGAGCACTATGATGTCAAATTGAAGAACTGTGATGTCACAATGAAGCACTATGATGTCAGATTGGAGCACTGTGATATCACATTGGAGAACTGTGATGTCACAATGGAGAACTGTGATGTCACAAAGGAGCACTGTAATGGCATAATGGAGTGCTATGATGTCACAACAGTGCACTATGATGTCACATTGAAGTACTGTAATGTCACAATGGAGCATTATGACGTCACAATGAAGCATTATGATGTCACATTGGAGCACTATGATGTCACAATGGAGCAGTGTGATGGCATAATGGAGAACTGTGATGTCACAATGGAGCACTGTAATGACATAATTGAGTGCTATGATGTCACAATGGAGCACTATGGTATTACATTGAAGAACTGTGATGTCACAATGGAGCACTATGATGTCACAATAAAGCACTACGATGTCACATTGGAGCACTGTGTTATCACATTGGAGAAATGTGATGTCACAATGGAGAACTGTGATGTCAAAATGGAGAACTGTGATGGCATAATAGAGTGCTGTGATATCACAATGGAGAACTGTGATGGCATAATAGAGTGCTGTGATGTCACAATGGAGCACTGTGATGGCATAATGGAGAACTGATGTCACAATGGAGCACTGTGATGTCACAATGGAGCACTGTGATGGTATAATGGAGAACTGATGTCACAATGGATCACTGTGATGTCACAATGGAGCATTGTGATGGCATAATGGAGAACTGTGATGTCACAATGGAGCACTGTAATGGCATAATGGAGTGCTATGATGTCACAATGGAGCACTGTGAAATCACATTGGAGAACTGTGATGTCACAATGGAGCACTGTGATGGCATAATGGAGAACTGATGTCACAATGGAGCACTGTGATGTCACATGGGAGAACTGTGATGTCACAATGGAGCACTGTGATGTCACAATGGGGCACAGTGATGGCATAATGGAGAACTGTGATATCACAATGGAGCACTATGATATCACAATGGAATGTTGTGATGTCACAATGGAGCACTGTGATGTCACAATGGCGCACTGTGATGTCACAATGGAGCACTGTCATGGCATAATGGAGAACTGATGTCACAATGGAGCACTGTGATGGCATAATGGAGAACTGATGTCACAATGGAGCCCTGTGATGTCACATTTGAGAACTGTGACATCACATTGGATCACTGTGATGTCACAATGGAGCATTGTGATGGCATAATGGAGAACTGTGATGTCACAATGGAGCACTGTGATGTCACAATGAAGCACTACGATGTCACATTGGAGCATTGTGTTATCACATTCGAGAACTGTGATGTCACAATGGAGAACTGTGATATCACAATGGAGAACTGTGATGGCATAATCGAGTGCTGTGATGTCACAATGGAGCACTGTGATGGCATAATGGAGAACTGATGTCACAATGGAGCACTGTGATGTCACAATGGAGCACTGTGATGGCATAATGGAGAACTGTGATGTCACAATGGAGAACTGTAATGGGATAATGGATTGCTATGATGTCAAAATGGAGCACTATGATGTCACATTGAAGAACTGTTATGTCACAATGGAGCACTATGATGTCACAATGAAGCACTATGATGTCAGATTGGAGCACTGTGATATCACATTGGAAAACGGTGATGTCACAATGGAGAACTGTGATGTCACAATGGAGAACTGTGATGTCACAATGGAGAACTGTGATGGCATAATGGAGAACTGATGTCACAGTCGAGAAATGTGACGTCACATTGGAGCACTGTGTTGTCACAATGGAGCACTGTGATGTCACAATTGAGCACTGTGATGGCATAATGGAGAACTGATGTCACAATGGAGCACTGTGATGTCACAATGGAGCAGGGTGATGGCATAATGGAGAACTGTGATATCACAATGGATCACGATGATATCACAATGCAGTGTTGTGATGTCACAATGGAGCACTGTGATGGCATAATTGACAAATGATGACACAATGGAGTACTGTGATGTCACAATGGAGCACTGTGATGGCATAATGGAGAACTGATGTCACAATGAAGCACTTTGATGTCACATTGGAGAACTGTGATGTCACATTAGAGATCTGTGATGTCACAATGGAGCACTGTGATGGCATAATGGAGAACTGTGATGTCACAATGGAGCACTGTAATGACATAATTGAGTGCTATGATGTCACAATGGAGCACTATGGTATCACATTGAAGAACTGTGATGTCACAATGGAGCACTATGATGTCACAATAAAGCACTATGATGTCACATTGGAGCACTGTGTTATCACATTGGAGAAATGTGATGTCACAATGGAGAACTGTGATGTCAAAATGGAGAACTGTGATGGCATAATAGAGTGCTGTGATGTCACAATGGAGCACTGTGATGGCATAATGGAGAACTGATGTCACAATACAGCACTGTGATGTCACAATGGAGCACTGTGATGGCATAATGGAGAACTGTGATGTCACAATGGAGCACTGTAATGGCATAATGGAGTGCTATGATGTCACAATGGTGCACTATGATGTCACATTGAAGTACTGTGATGTCACAATGGAGCATTATGACGTCACAATGAAGCATTATGATGTCACATTGGAGCACTATGATGTCACATTGGAGAACTGTGATGTCACAATGGAGCACTGTGATGGCATAATGGAGAACTGATATCACAATGGAACACTGTGATGTCACAATGGAGCACGGTGATGGCACAATGGAGAACTGTGATATCACAATGGAGCACTGTGATGTCACAATGGAGCACTGTGATGGCATAATGGAGAAATGATGTCACGATGGAGCACTGTGATGTCACATTGGAGAACTGTGACATCACATTGGAGAACTGTGATGTCACAATTGAGCACTGTGATGTCAAAATGGAGCACTGTGGTGGCATAATGGAGAACTGATGTCACAATGGAGTACTGTGATATCACATGGGAGAACTGTATTGTCACAATTGAGCACTGTGATATCACATTGGAGAACTGTGATATCACAATGGAGCACTGTGATGGCATAATGGAGAACTGATGTCACAATGGAGCACTGTGATGTCACAGTGGAGCACTCTGATATCACATTGGAGAACTGTGATGTCACAATGAAGCACTATGATATCACAATGGAGCACTGTGATGTCACATTGGAGAACTGTGACATCACATTGGAGAACTGTGATGTCACAATTGAGCACTCTGATGTCACAATGGAGCACTGTGATGGCATAATGGAGAACTGTGATGTCACAATGGAGAACTGTAATGGGATAATGGATTGCTATGTTGTCACAATGGAGCACTCTGATGGCATAATGGAGAACTGATGTCACAATGAAGCACTATGATGTCACAATTGAGCACTGTGATATCACATTGGAGAACTGTGATGTCACAATGGAGAACTGTGATGTTCCAATGGAGAACTGTGATGGCATAATCGAGTGCTGTGATGTCACAATGGAGCACTGTGATGTCACAATGGAGCACTGTGATGGCATATTGGATAACTGATGTCACAATAGAGCACTGTGATGTCACAATGGAGCACTGTGATGGCATAATGGAGAACTGTGATGTCACAATGGAGCACTGTAATGGCATAATGGAGTGCTATGATGTCACAATGGAGCACTATGATGTCACATTGAAGTACTGTGATGTAACAATGGAGCATTATGATGTCACAATGAAGCATTATAATGTCACATTGGAGCTCTATGATGTCACATTGGAGAACTGTATTGTCACAATGGAGCACTGTGATGGCATAATGGAGAACTGATGTCACAATGGAGCACTGTGATGTCACAATGGAGTACTCTGATGGCAAAATGGAGAACTGTGATATCACAATGGAGCACTGTGATGTCACAATGAAGCACTATGATGTCACATTGGAGCACTGAGATATCACATTGGAGAAATGTGATGTCACAATGGAGCACTGTGATATCACAATGGAGAACTGTGATGGCATAATCGAGTGCTGTGATGTCACAATGGAGCACTGTGATGGCATAATGGAGAACTGATGTCACAATGGAGCACTGTGATGTAACAAGGGAGCACTGTGATGGCATAATGGAGAACTGATGTCACAATGGATCACTGTGATGTCACAATGGAGCAATGTGATGGCATAATGGAGAACTGTGATGTCACAATGGAGCACTGTAATGGCATAATGGAGTGCTATGATGTCACAATGGAGCACTGTGAAATCACATTGGAGAACTGTGATGTCACAATGGAGCACTGTGATGGCATAATGGAGAACTGATATCACAATGGAGCACTGTGATGTCACATGGGAGAACTGTGATGTCACAATGGAGCACTGTGATGTCACAATGGGGCACAGTGATGGCATAATGGAGAACTGTGATATCACAATGGAGCACTATGATATCACAATGGAATGTTGTGATGTCACAATGGAGCACTGTGATGTCACAATGGAGCACTGTCATGGCATAATGGAGAACTGATGTCACAATGGAGCACTGTGATGGCATAATGGAGAACTGATGTCACAATGGAGCCCTGTGATGTCACATTTGAGAACTGTGACATCACACTGGATCACTGTGATATCACAATGGAGCATTGTGATGGCATAATGGAGAACTGTGATGTCACAATGGAGCACTGTGATGTCACAATGAAGCACTATGATGTCACATTGGAGCATTGTGTTATCACATTGGAGAACTGTGATGTCACAATGGAGAACTGTGATATCACAATGGAGAACTGTGATGGCATAATCGAGTGCTGTGATGTCACAATGGAGCACTGTGATGGCATAACGGAGAACTGATGTCACAATGGAGCACTGTGATGTCACAATGGAGCACTGTGATGGCATAATGGAGAACTGATGTCACAATGGAGCACTGTGATGTCACAATGGAGCACTGTGATGGCATAATGGAGAACTGTGATGTTACAATGGAGAACTGTAATGGGATAATGGATTGCTATGATGTCACAATGGAGCACTATGATGTCAAATTGAAGAACTGTGATGTCACAATGAAGCACTATGATGTCAGATTGGAGCATTGTGATATCACATTGGAGAACTGTGATGTCACAATGGAGAACTGTGATGTCACAATGAAGCACTATGATGTCACATTGGAGCACTGAGATATCACATTGGAGAAATGTGATGTCACAATGGAGCACTGTGATGTCACAATGGAGTACTCTGATGGCAAAATGGAGAACTGTGATATCACAATGGAGCACTGTGATGTCACAATGAAGCACTATGATGTCACATTGGAGCACTGAGATATCACAATGGAGCACTGTGATGTAACAAGGGAGCACTGTGATGGCATAATGGAGAACTGATGTCACAATGGATCACTGTGATGTCACAATGGAGCAATGTGATGGCATAATGGAGAACTGTGATGTCACAATGGAGCACTGTAATGGCATAATGGAGTGCTATGATGTCACAATGGAGCACTGTGATGGCATAATGGAGAACTGATGTCACAATGGAGCCCTGTGATGTCACATTTGAGAACTGTGACATCACACTGGATCACTGTGATGTCACAATGGAGCATTGTGATGGCATAATGGAGAAGTGTGATGTCACAATGGAGCACTGTGATGTCACAATGAAGCACTATGATGTCACATTGGAGCATTGTGTTATCACATTGGAGAACTGTGATGTCACAATGGAGAACTGTGATATCACAATGGAGAACTGTGATGGCATAATCGAGTGCTGTGATGTCACAATGGAGCACTGTGATGGCATAACGGAGAACTGATGTCACAATGGAGCACTGTGATGTCACAATGGAGCACTGTGATGGCATAATGGAGAACTGATGTCACAATGGAGCACTGTGATGTCACAATGGAGCACTGTGATGGCATAATGGAGAACTGTGATGTTACAATGGAGAACTGTAATGGGATAATGGATTGCTATGATGTCACAATGGAGCACTATGATGTCAAATTGAAGAACTGTGATGTCACAATGAAGCACTATGATGTCAGATTGGAGCATTGTGATATCACATTGGAGAACTGTGATGTCACAATGGAGAACTGTGATGTCACATTGGAGAACTTTGATGGCATAATGGAGTGCTGTGATGTCACAATAGAGCACGGTGATGGCATAATGGAGAACTGATGTCACATTGAAGAACTGTGACGTCACATTGGAACACTGTGTTGTCACAATGGAGCACTGTGATTTTACAATGGAGCACTGTGTTGGCAAAATCTAGAACTGATGTCACAATGGAGCACTGTGATGTCACAATGGAGCACGATGATGGAATAATGGAGAACTGTGACATCACATTGGAGAACTGTGATACCACAATTGAGCACTGTGATGTCACAATGGAGCACTGTGATGTCACAATGAAGCACTATGATGTCACATTGGAGAACTGTGATGTCACAATGGAGCACTGTGATGGCATAATGGAGAAATGTGATGTCACAATGGAGAACTGTGATGGCATAATGGAGAACTGTGACGTCACATTGGAGCAATGTGTTGTCACAATGGAGCACTGTGCTGGCATAATGGAGAACTGATGTCACAATGGAGCACTGTGATGTCACAATGGAGAACTGTAACGGGATAATGGATTGCTATGATGTCACAATGGAGCACTATGATGTCAAATTGAAGAACTGTGATGTCACAATGAAGCACTATGATGTCAGATTGGAGCACTGTGATATCACATTGGAGAACTGTGATGTCACAATGGAGAACTGTGATGTCACAATGGAGACCTGTGATGGCATAATGGAGTGCTGTGATGTCACAATGGAGCACGGTGATGGCATAATGGAGAACTGATGTCACATTGGAGAACTGTGATGTCACAATGGAGCACTGTGATGGCATAATGGAGAACTGATGTCACAATGGAGCACTGTGATGTCACAATGGAGCACGGAAATGGCATAATGGAGAACTGTGATATCACAATGGAGCACGATGATATCACAATGCAGTGTTGTGATGTCACAATGGAGCACTGTGATGGCATAATGGAGAACTGATTTCACAATGGAGAACTGTGATGTCATAATGGAGCACGATGATGGCATAATGGAGAACTGTGATATCACAATGGAGCACTATGATATCACAATGGAGTTTTGTGATGTCACAATGGAGCACTGTGATGGCATAATGGAGAACTGATGTCACAATGGAGTACTGTGATGTCACAATGGAGCACTGTGATGGCATAATGGAGAACTGATGTCACAATGGAGCACTGTGATGTCACAATGGAGCACTGTGATGGCATAATGAAGAGGTGTGATTTCACAATGGAGCACTGTAATGGCATAATGGAGTGCTATGATGTCACAATGGAGCACTATGATGTCACATTGAAGAACTGTGATGTCACAATGGAGCACTCTGATGTCACAATGAAGCACTATGATGTCACATTGGAGCACTGTGATATCACATTGGAGAACTGTGATGTCACAATAGTGAACTGTGATGTCACATTGAGGCACTGTGATGGCATAATGGAGAACTGATGTCACAATGGAGCACTGTGATGTCACAATGGAGCACGGTGATGGCATAATGGAGAACTGTGATATCACAATGGAGCACTATGATATCACAATGGAGTGTTGTGATGTCACAATGGAGCACTGTGATGGCATAATGGAGAACTGATGTCACAATGGAGCACTGTGATGTCACAATGGGGCACGGTGATGGCATAATGGAGAACTGTGATATCACAATGGAGCACTATGATATCACAATGGAATGTTGTGATGTCACAATGGAGCACTGTGATGTCACAATGGAGCAGTGTGATGGCATAATGGAGAACTGATGTCACAATGGAGAACTGTGATGTCACAATGGAGCACTGTGATGGCATGTCAGGAGCCAAGTAGCCTAACTGATTCTCATGGGAAAAAGCTGTGTACCCTAACTTCCGTTAACAGTTTTAATAGCAACCATTTTTCAACAAGACCACAGTATGTACCTTTTGATCGACTCCCTGAAACATAATGGTTTGCTGTATGGTCTGTTGATCAGGCCCTGAAACAAAGAGACCTTTTCCTGAACCCTACCTTACCCTAACTTCCTCCTAGTAACTTTCCATACCCCTATCTACTTCTCCTAACTCCTAGCATATATAAGCCTGATTCCTCTTGCAATAAACAAGACCTTGATGCAACTCAGACTGACTTTGTCTTCCTTTACGCGCCTGGTCTCCTTTCTCTCTCACCCCCATTGATCTTTCAGGAGGTGCCTCCTCGGGTCTCATCAAATAACGTGGCCTGCGGGACAGGTCAAGTGGCGCCCGAACGTGGGGTTCGAGGCACGGTGACCTACCGGACGACGGATAAAAAAAAGGGGCCCCGGAGAGAATTAGGGTAGAGACGCCCAGACCGCATCACTCGTGCAATTCGGGAGAGTCTTGAGGTAAGTGTGTCATCGAATCGATCAATGAGAAAAAATTTATCTAAAGAGGCTGTTTTTCTAAAGGAGATGAAAGGTAATCTTAGGGAGAGAGGACTAAGAGTTAAGAAAAAGGATTTAATAAAGTTCTTTCAATATGTGGAGGAGAAGTGTCCCTGGTTAGTGATTGATGGACCAGGAATTCACATTGGAGAACTGTGATATCACATTGGAGAACTGTGATGTCACAATGGAGAACTGTGATGTAACAATGGAGAACTGTGACGGCATAATGGAGTGCTGTGAGGTCACAATGGAGCACTGTGATGGCATAATGGAGAACTGATGTCACAATGAAGCACTATGATGTCACATTGGAGCACTGTGTTATGACATTGCAGAACTGTGATGTCACAATGGAGCACTGTGATGTCACAATGGCGCACTGTGATGGCATAATGGAGTGCTGTGAAGTCACAATGGAGCACTGTGATGGCATAATGGAGAACTGATGTCAAAATGGAGTAGTGTGATGTCACAATGGAGCACTGTGATGGCATAATGGAGAACTGATGTCACAATGGAGCACTGTGATGTCACAATGAAGCACTATGATGTCACATTGGAGCACGGTGATATCACATTGCAGAACTGTGATGTCATATTGGAGAACTGTGATGTCACAATGGAGAACTGTGATGGCATAATGGAGTGCTGTGATGTCACAATGGAGCACTGTGATGGCACAATGGAGAACTGATGTCACATTGGAGCACTGTGATGTCACAATGGAGCACTGTGATGTCACAATGGAGAACTGTAATGGCATAATGGAGAACTGATGTCACAATGGAGTACTGTGATGCCACAATGGAGCACTGTGATGTCACAGTGGAGCACTGTGATGGCATAATGGAGCACTGTGATGTCACAGTGGAGCACTGTGATGGCATAATGGAGAACTCTGATGTCACAATGGAGCACTGTAATGGCATAATGGAGTGCTGTGATGTCACAATGGAGCACTATGATGTCATATTGAAGAACTGTGATGTCACAATGGAGCACTAAGATGTCACAATGAAGCACTATGATGTCACATTGGAGCACTGTGATATCACATTGGAGAACTGTGATGTCACAATGGAGAACTGTGATGTCACAATGGAGAACTGTGATGACATAATAGAGTGCTGTGATGTCACAATGGAGCCCTGTGATGTCACATTGGAGAACTGTGATATTACATTGGAGAACTGTGATGTCACAATGGAGCACTGTGATGTCACAATGGAGAACTGTGATGGCATAATGGAGAACTGATGTCACAATGAAGCACTATGATGTCACATTGGAGCACTGTGTTATCACGTTGGAGAACGGTGATGTCACAATGGAGAACAGTGATGTCACAATGGAGAACTGTGATGGCATAATGGAGTGCTGTGATGTCACAATGGAGCACTGTGATGGCATAATTGAGAACAGATGTCACAATGGAGTACAGTGATGTCACAATGGAGCACTGTGATGCCATAATGGAGAATTGATGTCACAATGGAGCACTGTGATGTCACAATGGAGCACTGTGATGTCACAGTGAAGCACTATGATGTCACATTGGAGCACTGTGATATCACATTGGAGAACTGTGATGTCACAATGGAGAACTGTGATGTCACAATGGAGAACTGTGATGGCATAATGGAGTGCTGTGATGTCACAATGGAGCACTGTGATGGCAAAATGGAGAACTGATGTCACATTGGAGCACTGTGATGTCATAATGGAGCACTGTGATGTCACAATGGAGCACTGTGATGGCATAATGGAGAACTGATGTCACAATGGAGTACTGTGATGTCACAATGGAACACTGTGGTGGCATAATGGAGAAGTGATGTCACAATGGAGAACTGTGATGTCAAAATGGAGCACTGTAATGGCATAATGGAGTGCTATGATGTCACAATGAAGCACTATGATGTCACATTGAAGAACTGTGATGTCACAATGGAGCACTATGTTGTCACAATGATGCACTGTGATGTCACATTGGAGCACTGTGATATCACATTGGAGAACTGTGATGTCACAATGGAGAACTTTGATGTCACAATGGAGAACTGTGATGGCA
Organism: Peromyscus eremicus; assembly: GCF_949786415.1. NCBI lineage: Eukaryota > Metazoa > Chordata > Mammalia > Rodentia > Cricetidae > Peromyscus > Peromyscus eremicus. The sequence goes on along the minus strand of NW_026735522.1, from coordinate 9,828 downwards.
TAATGGAGAACTGATGTCACAATGAAGCACTATGATGTCACATTGGAGCACTGTGTTATCACATCGGAGAACTGTGATGTCACAATGGAGCACTGTGATGTCACAATGGAGAACTGTGATGGCATAATGGAGTGCTGTGATGTCAGAATGGAGCACTGTGATGGCATAATGGAGAACTGATGTCACAATGGAGTACTGAGATGTCACAATGGAGAACGGTGACGGCATATTGGAGATCTGTGATATCACAATGGAGCACTATGATATCACAATGAAACGTTGTGATGTCACAATGGAGCACTGTGATGTCACAATGGAGAACTGACATCACAATGGAGCCCTGTGATGTCACAATGGAGCACTGTGATGGCATAATGGAGAACTGATGTCAAAATGGAGGACTATGAAGTCACATTGGAGAACTGTGATATCACATTGGAGAACTGTGATGTCACAATGGAGCACTGTGATGTCACAATGGAGAACTTTGATGGCATACGGAGAACTGATATCACAATGAAGCACTATGATGTCACATTGGAGCAATGTGTTATCACATTGGAGAACTATGATGTCACAATGGAGAACTGTGATGTCGCAATGGAGCACTGTAATGGCATAATAGAGTGCTGTGATGTAACAAAGGAGAACTTTGATGGCATAATGAAGAACTGTGATGTCACATTGGAAAACGGTGATATCACATTGGAGCACTGTGATGTCACAATGGAGCACTATGATGTCACAATGGAGAACTTTGATGGCATAATAGAGTGCTGTGATGTCACAATGGAGCACTGTGATGTCATAATGAAGACCTGATGTCACAATGGAGTACTGTGATGTCACAATGGAGCACTGTGATGGCATAATGGAGTGCTATGATGTCACAATGAAGCACTATGATGTCACATTGAAGAACTGTGACGTCACAATGGAGAACTGTGATGTCACAATGGAGCACTCTGATGTCACAATGAAGCACTATGATGTCACATTGGAGCACTGTGATATCACATTGGAGAACTGTGATGTCACAATGGAGAACTGTGATGTCACAATGGAGAACTGTGATGTCACAATGGAGAACTGTGATGGCATAATAGAGTGCTGTGACTTCACAATGGAGCACTGTGCTGGCATAATGGAGAACTGATGTCACAATTGAGCACTCTGATGTCACAATGGAGCACGGTGATATCACATTGGAGCACTGTAATGTCATAATGGAGAACTGATGTCACAATGGAGCACGGTGATGGCATAATGGAGAACTGTGATATCACAATCGAGAACTATGATATCACAATGCAGTGTTGTGATGTCACAATGGAGCACTGTGATGGCATAATGGAGAACTGATGTCACAATGGAGTACTGTGATGTCACAATGGAGCACGGTGTTGGCATATTGGATAACTGATGTCAAAATGGAGAACTGTGATGTCAAAATGGAGCACTGTGATGGCATAATGGAGAACTGATGTCACAATGTAGCACTGTGAAGTCACAATGGAGAACTGTGATGTCACAATGAAGCACTATGATGTCATATTGGAGCACTGTGATATCACATTGGAGAACTGTGATGTCACAATGGAGAACTGTGATGTCACAATGGAGAACTGTGATGGCAAAATGTACTGTTGTGATGTCACAATGGAGCACTGTGATGGAATAATGGAGAACTGATGTCACATTGGAGAACTTTGACGTCACATTGGAGGACTGTCATGTCAAAATGGAGCACTCTGATGGCATAATGGAGAACTGATGTCACAATGGAGCACTGTGATGTCACAATGGAGCACATTGATGGCATAATGGAGAACTGTGATATCACAATGGAGCACAATTATATCACAATGGAGTGTTGTGATGTCACAATGGAGCACTGTGATGGCATAATGGAGAACTGATGTCACAATGCAGTACTGTGATGTCACAATGGAGCACTGTGATGGCATAATTGAGAGGTGTGATGTCACAATGGAGCACTGTAATGGCATAATTGAGTGCTATGATGTCACAATGGAGCACTGTGATGTCACAATGGAGAACTGTGATGGCATAATGGAGTACTGTGATGTCACAATGGAGCACTGTGATGGCATAATGGAGAACTGATGTCACAATGGAGCACTGTGATGTCACAATGAAGCACTATGATGTCACATTGGAGCACTGTGATATCACATTGGAGAACTGTGATGTCACAATGGAGAACTGTGATGTCACAATGGAGAACTGTGATGGCATAATGGAGTGCTGTGATGTCACAATGGAGCACTGTGATGGCACAATGGAGAACTGATGTCACATTGGAGCACTGTGATGTCACAATGGAGCACTGTGATGTCACAATGGAGCATTGTGATGGCATAATGGAGAACTGTGATGTCACAATGGAGCACTGTAATGGCATAATGGAGTGCTATGATGTCACAATGGAGCACTGTGAAATCACATTGGAGAACTGTGATGTCACAATGGAGCACTGTGATGGCATAATGGAGAACTGATGTCACAATGGAGCACTGTGATGTCACATGGGAGAACTGTGATGTCACAATGGAGCACTGTGATGTTACAATGGGGCACAGTGATGGCATAATGGAGAACTGTGATATCACAATGGAGCACTATGATATCACAATGGAATGTTGTGATGTCACAATGGAGCACTGTGATGTCACAATGGCGCACTGTGATGTCACAATGGAGCACTGTCATGGCATAATGGAGAACTGATGTCACAATGGAGCACTGTGATGGCATAATGGAGAACTGATGTCACAATGGAGCCCTGTGATGTCACATTTGAGAACTGTGACATCACATTGGATCACTGTGATGTCACAATGGAGCATTTTGATGGCATAATGGAGAACTGTGATGTCACAATGGAGCACTGTGATGTCACAATGAAGCACTATGATGTCACATTGGAGCATTGTGTTATCACATTGGAGAACTGTGATGTCACAATGGAGAACTGTGATATCACAATGGAGAACTGTGATGGCATAATCGAGTGCTGTGATGTCACAATGGAGCACTGTGATGGCATAATGGAGAACTGATGTCACAATGGAGCACTGTGATGTCACAATGGAGCACTGTGATGGCATAATGGAGAACTGTGATGTCACAATGGAGAACTGTAATGGGATAATGGATTGCTATGATGTCAAAATGGAGCACTATGATGTCACATTGAAGAACTGTTATGTCACAATGGAGCACTATGATGTCACAATGAAGCACTATGATGTCAGATTGGAGCACTGTGATATCACATTGGAGAACGGTGATGTCACAATGGAGAACTGTGATGTCACAATGGAGAACTGTGATGTCAAAATGGAGAACTGTGATGGCATAATGGAGAACTGATGTCACATTCGAGAAATGTGACGTCACATTGGAGCACTGTGTTGTCACAATGGAGCACTGTGATGTCACAATTGAGCTCTGTGATGGCATAATGGAGAACTGATGTCACAATGGAGCACTGTGATGTCACAATGGAGCAGGGTGATGGCATAATGGAGAACTGTGATATCACAATGGATCACGATGATATCACAATGCAGTGTTGTGATGTCACAATGGAGCACTGTGATGGCATAATTGACAAATGATGACACAATGGAGTACTGTGATGTCACAATGGAGCACTGTGATGGCATAATGGAGAACTGATGTCACAATGAAGCACTTTGATGTCACATTGGAGAACTGTGATGTCACATTAGAGAACTGTGATGTCACAATGGAGCACTGTGATGGCATAATGGAGAACTGTGATGTCACAATGGAGCACTGTAATGACATAATTGAGTGCTATGATGTCACAATAGAGCACTATGGTATCACATTGAAGAACTGTGATGTCACAATGGAGCACTATGATGTCACAATAAAGCACTATGATGTCACATTGGAGCACTGTGTTATCACATTGGAGAAATGTGATGTCACAATGGAGAACTGTGATGTCAAAATGGAGAACTGTGATGGCATAATAGAGTGCTGTGATGTCACAATGGAGCACTGTGATGGCATAATGGAGAACTGATGTCACAATACAGCACTGTGATATCACAATGGAGCACTGTGATGGCATAATGGAGAACTGTGAGGTCACAATGGAGCACTGTAATGGCATAATGGAGTGCTATGATGTCACAATGGAGCACTATGATGTCACATTGAAGAACTGTGATGTCACAATGGAGCATTATGACGTCACAATGAAGCATTATGATGTCTCATTGGAGCACTATGATGTCACATTGGAAAACTGTGATGTCACAATGGAGCACTGTGATGTCACAATGGAGCACGGTGATGGCACAATGGAGAACTGTGATATCACAATGGAGCACTGTGATGTCACAATGGAGCACTGTGATGGCATAATGGAGAAATGATGTCACGATGGAGCACTGTGATGTCACATTGGAGAACTGTGACATCACATTGGAGAACTGTGATGTCACAATTGAGCACTGTGATGTCAAAATGGAGCACTGTGGTGGCATAATGGAGAACTGATGTCAAAATGGAGTACTGTGATGTCACATGAGAGAACTGTATTGTCACAATTGAGCACTATGATATCACATTGGAGAACTGTGATGTCAAAATGGAGCACTGTGATGGCATAATGGAGAACTGATGTCACAATGGAGCACTGTGATGTCACAGTGGAGCACTCTGATATCACATTGGAGAACTGTGATGTCACAATGAAGCACTATGATATCACAATGGAGCACTGTGATGTAACATTGGAGAACTGTGACATCACATTGGAGAACTGTGATGTCACAATTGAGCACTCTGATGTCACAATGGAGCACTGTGATGGCATAATGGAGAACTGTGATGTCACAATGGAGAACTGTAATGGGATAATGGATTGCTATGTTGTCACAATGGAGCACTCTGATGGCATAATGGAGAACTGATGTCACAATGAAGCACTATGATGTCACAATTGAGCACTGTGATATCACATTGGAGAACTGTGATGTCACAATGGAGAACTGTGATGTTCCAATGGAGAACTGTGATGGCATAATCGAGTGCTGTGATGTCACCATGGAGCACTTTGATGTCACAATGGAGCACTGTGATGGCATATTGGAGAACTGATGTCACAATAGAGCACTGTGATGTCACAATGGAGCACTGTGATGGCATAATGGAGAACTGTGATGTCACAATGGAGCACTGTAATGGCATAATGGAGTGCTATGATGTCACAATGGAGCACTATGATGTCACATTGAAGTACTGTGATGTCACAATGGAGCATTATGATGTCACAATGAAGCATTATAATGTCACATTGGAGCACTATGATGTCACATTGGAGAACTGTATTGTCACAATGGAGCACTGTGATGGCATAATGGAGAACTGATGTCACAATGGAGCACTGTGATGTCACAATGGAGTACTCTGATGGCAAAATGGAGAACTGTGATATCACAATGGAGCACTGTGATGTCACAATGAAGCACTATGATGTCACATTGGAGCACTGAGATATCACATTGGAGAAATGTGATGTCACAATGGAGCACTATGATATCACAATGGAGAACTGTGATGGCATAATCGAGTGCTGTGATGTCACAATGAAGCACTGTGATGCCATAATGGAGAACTGATGTCCCAATGGAGCACTGTGATGTCACAATGGAGCACTGTGATGGCATAATGGAGAACTGATGTCACAATGGATCACTGTGAGTCACAATGGAGCATTGTGATGGCATAATGGAGAACTGTGATGTCACAATGGAGCACTGTAATGGCATAATGGAGTGCTATGATGTCACAATGGAGCACTGTGAAATCACATTGGAGAACTGTGATGTCACAATGGAGCACTGTGATGGCATAATGGAGAACTGATGTCACAATGGAGCACTGTGATGTCACTTGGGAGAACTGTGATGTCACAATGGAGCACTGTGATGTCACAATGGGGCACAGTGATGGCAAAATGGAGAACTGTGATATCACAATGGAGCACTATGATATCACAATGGAATGTTGTGATGTCACAATGGAGCACTGTGATGTCACAATGGCGCACTGTGATGTCACAATGGAGCACTGTCATGGCATAATGGAGAACTGATGTCACAATGGAGCACTGTGATGGCATAATGGAGAACTGATGTCACAATGGAGCCCTGTGATGTCACATTTGAGAACTGTGACATCACATTGGATCACTGTGATGTCACAATGGAGCATTGTGATGGCATAATGGAGAACTGTGATGTCACAATGGAGCACTGTGATGTCACAATGAAGCAGTATGATGTCACATTGGAGCATTGTGTTATCACATTGAAGAACTGATATGTCACAATGGAGAACTGTGATTTCACAATGGAGAACTGTGATGGCATAATCGAGTGCTGTGATGTCACAATGGAGCACTGTGATGGCATAATGGAGAACTGATGTCACAATGGAGCACTGTGATGTCACAATGGAGCACTGTGATGGCATAATGGAGAACTGTGATGTCACAATGGAGAACTGTAATGGGATAATGGATTGCTATGATGTCACAATGGAGCACTATGATGTCAAATTGAAGAACTGTGAAGTCACAATGAAGCACTATGATGTCAGATTGGAGCATTGTGATATCACATTGGAGAACTGTGATGTCACAATGGAGAACTCTGATGTCACAATGGAGAACTTTGATGGCATAATGGAGTGCTGTGATGTCACAATGGAGCACGGTGATGGCATAATGGAGAACTGATGTCACATTGACTAACTGTGACGTCACATTGGAACACTGTGTTGTCACAATGGAGCACTGTGATTTTACAATGGAGCACTGTGATGGCATAATCTAGAACTGATGTCACAATGGAGCACTGTGATGTCACAATGGAGCACGATGATGGCATAATGGAGAACTGTGACATCACATTGGAGATCTGTGATACCGCAATTGAGCACTGTGATGTCACAATGGAGCACTGTGATGTCACAATGAAGCACTATGATGTCATATTGGAGAACTGTGATGTCACAATGGAGCAGTGATGGCATAATGGAGAAATGTGATGTCACAATGGAGAACTGTGATGGCATAATGGAGAACTGTGACGTCACATTGGAGCAATGCGTTGTCACAATGGAGCACTGTGATGTCACAATTGAGCACTGTGATGGCATAATGGAGAACTGATGTCAAAATGGAGCACTGTGATGTCACAATGGAGAACTGTAATGGGATAATGGATTGCTATGATGTCACAATGGAGCACTATGATGTCAAATTGAAGAACTGTGATGTCACAATGAAGCACTATGATGTCAGATTGGAGCAGTGTGATATCACATTGGAGAACTGTGATGTCACAATGGAGAACTGTGATGTCACAATGAGAACTGTGATGGCATAATGGAGTGCTGTGATGTCACAATGGAGCACGGTGATGGCATAATGGAGAAGTGATGTCACATTGGAGAACTGTGACGTCATATTGGAGCACTGTGTTGTCACAATGGAGCACTGTGATTTTACAATGGAGCACTGTGATGGCATAATGGAGAACTGATGTCACAATGGAGCACTGTAATGTCACAATGGAGCACGATGATGGCATAATGGAGTACTGTGACATCACATTGGAGAACTGTAATGCCACAATTGAGCACTGTGATGTCACAATGGAGCACTGTGATGTCACAATGAAGCACTATGATGTCACATTGGAGAACTGTGATGTCACAATGGAGCACTCTGATGGCATAATGGAGAAATGTGATGTCACAATGGAGCAATATGATGTCACAATGAAGCACTATGATGTCACATTTGAGCACTGTGATATCACATTGGAGAACTGTGATGTCACAATGGAGAACTGTGATCTCACAATGGAGCACAGTGATGGAATAATGGAGAACTGTGACGTCACATTTGAGCACTGTGTTGTCACAATGGAGCACTGTGATGTCACAATGGAGCACTGTGATGGCATAATGGAGAACTGATGTCACAATGGAGCACTGTGATGTCACAATGGAGCACGGAAATGGCATAATGGAGAACTGTGATATCACATTGGAGCACGATGATATCACAATGCAGTGTTGTGATGTCACAATGGAGCACTGTGATGGCATAATGGAGAACTGATTTCACAATGGAGAACTGTGATGTCATAATGGAGCACGATGATGGCATAATGGAGAACTGTGATATCACAATGGAGCACTATGATATCACAATGGAGTTTTGTGATGTCACAATGGAGCACTGTGATGGCATAATGGAGAACTGATGTCACAATGGAGTACTGTGATGTCACAATGGAGCACTGTGATGGCATAATGGAGAACTGATGTCACAATGGAGCACTGTGATGTCACAATGGAGCACTGTGATGGCATAATGGAGAGGTGTGATTTCACAATGGAGCACTGTAATGGCATAATGGAGTGCTATGATGTCACAATGGAGCTCTATGATGTCACATTGAAGAACTGTGATGTCAAAATTGAGCTCTCTGATGTCACAATGAAGCACTATGATGTCACATTGGAGCACTGTGATATCACATTGGAGAACTGTGATGTCACAATGGAGAACTGTGATGTCACAATGAAGCACTGTGATGGCATAATGGAGAACTGATGTCCAATGGAGCACTGTGATGTCACAATGGAGCACGGTGATGGCATAATGGAGAACTGTGATATCACAATGGAGCACTATGATATCACAATGGAGTGTTGTGATGTCACAATGGAGCACTGTGATGGCATAATGGAGAACTGATGTCACAATGGAGCACTGTGATGTCACAATGGGGCACGGTGATGGCATAATGGAGAACTGTGATATCACAATGGAGCACTATGATATCACAATGGAATGTTGTGATGTCACAATGGAGCACTGTGATGTCACCATGGCGCACTGTGATGTCACAATGGAGCAGTGTGATGGCATAATGGAGAACTGATGTCACAATGGAGAACTGTGATGTCACAATGGAGCACTGTGATGGCATGTCAGGAGCCAAGTAGCCTAACTGATTCTCATGGGAAAAAGCTGTGTACCCTAACTTCCGTTAACAGTTTTAATAGCAACCATTTTTCAACAAGACCACAGTATGTACCTTTTGATCGACTCCCTGACACATAATGGTTTGCTATATGGTCTGTTGATCAGGCCCTGAAACAAAGAGACCTTTTCCTGAACCCTACCTTACCCTAACTTCCTCCTAGTAACTTTCCATACCCCTATCTACTTCTCCTAACTCCTAGCATATATAAGCCTGATTCCCCTTGCAATAAACAAGACCTTGATTCAACTCAGACTGACTTTGTCTTCCTTTACGCGCCTGGTCTCCTTTCCCTCTCACCCTCATTGATCTTTCAGGAGGTGCCTCCTCGGGGCTCATCAAATATCGTGGCCAGCGGGACAGGTCAAGTGGCGCCCGAACGTGGGGTTCGAGGCACGGTGACCTACCGGACGACGGATAAAAAAAGGGGCCCCGGAGAGAATTAGGGTAGAGACGCCCAGACCGCATCACTCGTGCAATGCGGGAGAGTCTTGAGGTAAGTGTGTCATCGAATCGATCAATGAGAAAAAATTTATCTAAAGAGGCTGTTTTTCTAAAGGAGATGAAAGGTAATCTTAGGGAGAGCGGACTAAGAGTTAAGAAAAAGGATTTAATAAAGTTCTTTCAATATGTGGAGGAGAAGTGTCCCTGGTTAGTGATTGATGGACCAGGAATTCACATTGGAGAACTGTGATATCAC